>NC_142174.1:4817617-4871980 GCF_029865625.1 Vigna umbellata | reverse complement strand
CAGTGGACGAAGTGGAAGAAGTTGACGAAGTGCACGAAGAGGAGGAAATGGAGGAAGTAGACGAAGTTGACGAAGTGGACGAAGAAGAAGATGGAGAAGAAGTGGAAGAAGTGGACGAAGTGAATGAAGTGGACGAAGTGGACAAAGTTGACGAACTGGACGAAGTTGACGAACTGGACGAAGTTGACGAACTGGACGAAGAAGAAGAAGGGGAAGAAGTGGAAGAAGAAGAAGAAGAGGTACAAGTGGAAGAAGAAGAAGAAGTGGATGAAGTGGAAGAAGTCGAAGAAGTGCAAGAAGTGGACCAAGTGGACGAAGTGGACGAAATGGACGAAGTGGACGAAGCGGACGAAGCGGACGAACTGGACGAAGTGGACGATCCCGACGAACTGCATGAAGTAGACGAACTGCACGAAGTGGACGAAGTCGAAGAAGACGACGAAGTGCACGAAGTGGACGAAGTTGACGAAGTGGACGAAGAAGAAGATGGAGAAGAAGTGGACGAAGTGGACGAAGTGAATGAAGTGGACGAAGTGGACAAAGTTGACGAACTGGACGAAGTTGACGAACTGGACGAAGAAGAAGAAGGGGAAGAAGTGGATGAAGAAAAGAAGAGGTACAAGTGGAAGAAGAAGAAGAAGTCGATGAAGTGGAAGAAGTCGAAGAAGTGCAAGAAGTGGACCAAGTGGACCAAGTGGACGAAATGGACGAAGTAGACGAAGCGGACGAACTGGACGAAGTGGACGAACTGCATGAAGTGGACGAAGTGGACGGTGTCGAAGAAGAAGACGAAGTGGACGAAGTGCACGAAGTGGAAGCAGTACACGAAGTGGAAGAAATGGACGAAGTAGAAGAAGTGGAAGAAGTGGACGAAGTGGACGAAGTACAAGAAGTGGAAGAAGAAGAAGACGTGGTAGAAGTGGAAGAAGTGGAAGAAATGGAAGAAGTGGAAGAAGTGGAAGAAGTGGACGAAGTGAACAAAGTGGACGAAGTTGACGAATTGGACGAAGAGGAAGAAGGAGAAGAAGTGGAAGAAGAAAAAGAAGTGGAAGAAGTGTACGAAGTGTACAAAGTGAACGAAGTGGACGAAGTGGACGATGTGGACGAAGTTGACGAACTGGACGAAGTTGAGGAACTGGATGGGGAAGAAGAAGGCGAAGAAGTGGTACAAGTGGAAGAAGAAGAAGAAATGGATGAAGTGGAAGAAGTGGAAGAAGTGGACGAAGTTGACGAAGTTGACGAAGAAGAAGAAGGAGAAGAAGTGGAAGAAGAAGAAGAAGTGGAAGAAGTGCACGAAGTCGACAAAGTTGATGAAGTTGATGAAGTGGACGAAGTGGACGAAGTGGACGAAATGGAAGAAGTGGACGAAGTGGACGAAGATGACGAAGTGGAAGTGGATGAAGTGGAAGTGGAAGAAGTCGAATAAGTCGAATAAGTTGAAGAAGTGGAAGAAGTGGAAGAAGTGGAAGCAGTGGACAAAGTTGACGAAGTGGAAGAAGTGGAAGCAGTGGACAAAGTTGACGAAGTGGACGAAGTGGAAGAAGTGGACGAAGTTGACGAACTGAACGAAGTTAACGAACTGAACGAAGAAGAAGAAGGAGAAGAAGTGGTACAAGTGGAAGAAGAAGAAGAAGTAGATGAAGTTGAAGAAGTGGAAGAAGTCGAAGAAGTGGAAGAAATGGAAGAAGTGGAGGTAGTTGACGAAGTGGACGAACTGCACGAGGTTGACGAAGTGGACGAAGTGGACAAAGTTCACGAAGTAGACAAAGTTCACGAAGTGGACGAAGTGGAGGAAGTGGACGAAGTGGAAGAAGTTGACGAAGTTGACGAAGTAGACGAAGTAAAAGAAGTTGACGAAGTGGACGAAGTAGAAGAAGTGGAGGAAGAAGAAGAGGTGGTAGAAGTGGAAGAAGTGGAAGAAATGGAAGAAGTGGAAGAAATGGAAGAAGTTGACGAAGTGGACGAAGCTGACGAAGTGGACGAAGTGGACGAAGTTGACGAAGTGGACAAAGTGGACGAACTGCACGAAGTGGACGAACCGCACGAAGAGGACGAAGTGAACGAAGTGGACGAAGTCGAAGAAGTGGACGAAGTGGACGAAGTGGACGAAGTGCATGAAGTTGACGAAGTACACGAAGTGTAAGAGGAAGACGAACTAGGTGAAGTGGACGAAGAGGAGGAAGTGGAAGAAGTGGAAGAAGTGGACGAAGTGCACGAAGTGGATGAAGTGAACGAAGTGGACGACGTGAACGAAGTGCACGAAGTGGACGAAGTTGACGATGTAGAAGAAGTGGAAGAAGAAGAAGAAGAAGTGGTAGAAGTGGAAGAAGTGGAAGAAATGGAAGAAGTGTAAGAAGTGGAAGAAGTGGAAGAAGTGGACGAAGTGGAGGAAGTGGACGAAGTGGACGAAGTGGATGAAGCGGACGAAGCGAACAAAGCGGACGAGGTGGACCAAGTTGACGAAGTTGACGAAGCGGATGAAGTGGACGCAGTGGACCAAGTGGAAGAAGTTGACGAAGTGCACGAAGAGGAGGAAATGGAGGAAGTAGACGAAGTTGACGAAGTGGACGAAGAAGAAGATGGAGAAGAAGTGGAAGAAGTGGACGAAGTGGACGAAGTGAATGAAGTGGACGAAGTGGACAAAGTTGACGAACTGGACGAAGTTGACGAACTGGACGAAGTTGACGAACTGGACGAAGAAGAAGAAGGGGAAGAAGTGGAAGAAGAAGAAGAAGAGGTACAAGTGGAAGAAGAAGAAGAAGTGGATGAAGTGGAAGAAGTCGAAGAAGTGCAAGAAGTGGACGAAGTGGACGAAGTGGACGAAATGGACGAAGTTGACGAAGCGGACGAAGCGGACGAACTGGACGAAGTGGACGATCCGGACGAACTGCATGAAGTAGACGAACTGCACGAAGTGGACGAAGTCGAAGAAGACGACGAAGTGCACGAAGTGGACGAAGTTGTCGAAGTGGACGAAGAAGAAGATGGAGAAGAAGTGGACGAAGTGGACGAAGTGAATGAAGTGGACGAAGTGGACAAAGTTGACGAACTGGACGAAGAAGAAGAAGGGGAAGAAGTGGATGAAGAAGAAGAAGAGGTACAAGTGGAAGAAGAAGAAGAAGTGGATGAAGTGGAAGAAGTCGAAGAAGTGCAAGAAGTGGACCAAGTGGACCAAGTGGACGAAATGGACGAAGTAGACGAAGCGGACGAACTGGACGAAGTGGACGAACTGCACGAAGTAGACGAACTGCATGAAGTGGCCGAAGTGGACGGAGTCGAAGAAGAAGACGAAGTGGACGAAGTGCACGAAGTGGAAGAAGTACACGAAGTGGAAGAAATGGACGAACTAGAAGAAGTGGAAGAAGTGGACGAAGTGGACGAAATACAAGAAGTGGAAGAAGAAGAAGAAGTGGTAGAAGTGGAAGAAGTGGAAGAAATGGAAGAAGTGGAAGAAGTGGAAGAAGTGGACGAAGTGAACAAAGTGGACGAAGTTGACGAATTGGACGAAGGGGACGAAGGGGACGAAGTGGACGAAGTGAACAAAGTGGACGAAGTTGACGAACTGGACGAAGAGGAAGAAGGAGAAGAAGTGGAAGAAGTGGAAGAAGAAAAAGAAGTGGAAGAAGTGTACAAAGTGTACAAAGTGAACGAAGTGGACGAAGTGGACGATGTGGACGAAGTGGACGATGTGGACGAAGTTGACGAACTGGACGAAGTTGAGGAACTGGATGAGGAAGATGAAGGCGAAGAAGTTGAAGAAGAAGAGGAAGTGGTACAAGTGGAAGAAGAAGAAGAAGTGGATGAAGTGGAAGAAGTGGAAGAAGTGGACGAAGTTGACGAAGTTGACGAAGAAGAAGAAGAAGGTGAAGAAGTGGAAGAAGAAGAAGAAGTGGTACAAGTGGAAGAAGAAGAAGAAGTGGAAGAAGTGCACGAAGTCGACAAAGTGGACGAAGTTGATGAAGTGGACGAAGTGGACGAAGCGGACGAACTGGACGAACTAGACGAACTGCACGAAGTAGACAAACTGCATGAAGTGGACGAAGTGGACGGAGTTGAAGAAGAAGACGAAGTGGACGAAGTGCACGAAGTGGAAGAAGTACACGAAGTGGAAGAAATGGACGAAGTTGAAGAAGTGGAAGAAGTGGACGAAGTGCACGAAGTGGACGAAGTTGACAATGTGGACGAAGTAGAAGAGGCGGAAGAAGAAGAAGAAGAAGTGGTAGAAGTGGAAGAAGTGGAAGAAATGGAAGAAGTGGAAGAAGTGGAAGAAGTGGAAGAAGTTGACGAAGTGGACGAAGTTAACGAAGTGGACGAAGTGGACGAAGTGGACGAAGTGGGTGAAGTTGACGAAGTGGGTGAAGTGGGTGAAGTGGAAGAAGTGGACGAAGTGGAAGCAGTGGACGAAGTGGACGAAGTGAATGAGGTGAACGAAGTGGACAAAATGGAGGGAGTTGACGAACTGGACGAAGTTGACGAACTGGACGAAGAAGAAGAAGGAGAAGAGGTGGAAGAAGAAGAAAAAGTGGATGAAAGAGAAGTGGAAGTAGTCGAATAAGTGAAGAAGTGGAAAAAGTGGAAGAAGTTGAAGAAGTGGAAGAAGTGGACGAAGTGGACGAAGTGGACGAAGTGGTCGAACTTGACGAAGTGGATGAAGTGGACGCAGTGGACGAAGTGGACGCAGTGGACGAAGTTGACGAAGTTGACATAGTTGACGCAATGGACGAAGTCGACGAAGTGCACGAAGTGGAGGAAATGGAGGAAGTGACGAAGTTGACGAAGTGGACGAAGAAGAAGAAGGAGAAGAAGTGGAAGAAGTGGAAGAAGTGGACGAAATGGAAGAAGTGGAAGAAGTGGACGAAGTGGACAAAGTGGACGAAGTTGACGAACTGGACGAAGTTGACGAACTGGACGAAGAAGAAGAAGGGGAAGAAATGGAAGAAGAAGAAGAACTGGTACAAGTGGAAGAAGAAGAAGAAGTGGATGAATTGGAAGAAGTGGATGAATTGGAAGAAGTGGAAGAAGTCGAAGAAGTGCAAGAAGTGGAGGAAGTGGACGAAGTGGAAGAAGTGGACAAAGTGGACGAAATGCATGAAGTGGTCGAAGTGGTTGAAGTGGACGAAGTGGGTGAAGTGGACGAAGTGGGCGAAGTGGAAGAAGTGCAAGAAGTGTACGAAGTGGACGAAGTTGACGAAGTGAACGAAGTGGACGAAGCTAACGAAATGGACGAAGTGGACGAAGTGGAAGAAGTGGACGACCTAGACGAAGTGGACGAACTGCACGAAGTGGACGAAGTTGACGAAGTTGTCGAAGTGGATGAAGTGGACGCAGTGGACGTAGTGCACGAAATGCACGAAGTGGACAAAGTGCACGAAATGGACGAAGTGGAGGAAGTTGACGAAGTGGACGAAGAAGAAGATGGAGAAGAAGGGGAAGAAGTGGACGAAGTGGAAGAAGTGGACGAAGTGAATGAAGTGGACGAAGTGGACGAAGTTGACGAACTGGACGAAGTTGACGAACTAGACGAAGAAGAAGAAGGGGAAGAAGTGGAAGAAGAAGAAGACGAGGTACCAGTGGAAGAAGAAGAAGTGGGTGAAGTGGAAGAAGTCGAAGAAGTGCAAGAAGTGGAAGAAGTGGACGACTGGACCAAGTGGAGCAAATGGGCGAAGTGGACGAAGTGGACGAAGTTGACGAAGAAGAAGAAGGACACGAAGTGGAAGAAGGAGAAGAAGTAGTACAAGTGGAAGACGATGAAAAAGTGGAAGAAGTGGAAGAAGTGGAAGAAGTGGACGAAGTGGAAGACGTGGACGAAGTGGACGAAGTGAATGAAGTCAACGAGGTGGACGAAGTTGACGAACTGGACGAAGAAGAAGAAGGAGAAGAAGTGGAAGAAGAAGAAGAAATGGTACAAGTGGAAGAAGAAGAAGCAGTGGATGAAGTGGAAGAAGCGAAAGAAATGTACGAAGTGGACGAAGTTGACGAAGTGGACAAAGTGGAAGAACTGGAAGAAGTGGACGAAGTGGATGAGGTGGGCGAAGTGGACGAAGGGGACTAAGTGGAAGAAGTGGACGAAGTGGGCGAAGTGGAGGAAGTAGACGAAGTTGACGAAGTGGACGAAGAAGAAGAAGGAGAAGAAGTTGAAGAAGTGGAAGAAGTGGACGAAATGGACAAGGTGGACGAAATAGAAGAAGTGAACGAAGTGGACGAAGTGAATGAAGTGAACAAAGTGGACGAAGTGGACTAAGTTGACGAAGTGGACGAAGTTGAAGAACTGGACGAAGAAGAAGAAGGCGAAGAAATGGAAGAAGAAGAAGAAGTGGTACAAGTGGAAGAAGAAGAAGTGGATGAATTGGAAGAAGTGGATCAATTGGAAGAAGTGGAAGAAGTCAAAGAAGTGCAAGAAGGGGAGGAAGTGGACGAAGTGGACGAAATGCATGAAGTGGAAGAAGTGGAAGAAGTGGACGAAGTGGTCGAAGTGGTTGAAGTGGACGAAGTGGGTGAAGTGGGCGAAGCGGAAGAAGTGCAAGAAGTGCAAGAAGTGTACGAAGTGGACGAAGTTGACGAAGTGAACAAAGGGGACGAAGCTAACGAAGTGGACGAAGTGGAAGAAGTGGACGAAGAGGACGAAGTGGACGAAGTGGACGAAGTGGACGAAGTGCACGAACTAGACGAAGTGGGCGAACTGCACGAAGTGGACGAAGTTGACGAAGTTTACGAAGTTGACGAAGTTTACGAAGTTGTCGAAGTGGATGAAGTGGACGCAGTGCACGAAATGCACGAAGTGGACGAAGTGCACGAAATGGACGAAGTGCACGAAGTGGAGGAAATGGAGGAAGTTGACGAAGTGGACGAAGAAGGAGATGGAGAAGAAGTGGAAGAAGTGGATGAAGTGGAAGAAGTAGACGAAGTGAATGAAGTGGACGAAGTTGACGAAGTGAATGAAGTGGACGAAGTTGACGAACTGGACGAAGTTGACGAATTGGACGAAAAAGAAGAAAAAGGGGAAGAAGTGGAAGAAGAAGAAGAAGAGGTACCAGTGGAAGAAGAAGAAGTGGATGAAGTGGAAGAAGTGCAAGAAGTGCAAGAAGTTGAAGAAGTGGATGACTGGACCAAGTGGACCAAATTGGCGAAGTGGACATAGTGGACGAAGTTGACCAAGAAGAAGAAGGAGAAGAAGTGGAAGAAGGAGAAGAAGTAGTACAAGTGGAAGAAGAAGAAAAAGTGGAAGAAGTGGAAGAAGTGGACGAAGTGGAAGACATGCACGAAGTGGAAGAAGTGGACGAAGTTGACGAACTGAACGAAGAAGAAGAAGGAGAAGAAGTGGAAGAAGAAGAAGAAATGGTACAAGTGGAAGAAGAAGAAGCAGTGGATGAAGTGGAAGAAGTGAAAGAAGTGTACGAAGTGGAAGAAGTTGACGAAGTGGACAAAGTGGAAGAACTGGAAGAAGTGGATGAAGTGGACGAAGGGGACGAAGGGGAATAAGTGGAAGAAGTGGGCAAAGTGCAGGAAGTGGAGGAAGTGGAGGAAGTAAACGAAGTTGACGAAGTGGACGAAGAAGAAGAAGTTGAAAAGTGGAAGAAGTGGACGAAATGGACAAGGTGGACGAAGTGGACGAAGTGAATGAAGTGAACAAAGTGGACGAAGTGGACGAAGTTGACGAACTGGACGAAGTTAACGAACTGGACGAAGAAGAAGAAGGGGAAGAAGTGGAAGAATAAGAAGAAGTGGTACAAGTGGAAGAAGAAGAAGAAATGGATGAAGTGGAAGAAGCGGAAGAAGTCGAAGAAGTGCAAGAAGTGGAAGAAGTGGACGAAGTTCACGAAGTGGACGACGTGGACGAAGTGGAAGAAGTTGACGAAGTGGACGAAGGGGACGAAGTGCACGAAGTGCACAAAGTGGAGGAAGTGAAGGAAATGGAGGAAGTAGACGAAGTTGACGAAGGGGACGAAGAAGAAGAAGGAGAAGAAGTGGAAGAAGTGGAATTAGTGGACGAACTGGACCAAGTGAATGAAGTGGACGAAGTTGACGACATGGACGAAGAAGAAGAAGGGGGAAAAGTGGAAGAAGAAGAAGAAGTGGATGAAGTGGAAGAAGTGAAAGAAATCGAAGAAGTGGAAGAAGCGGATGAAGTGGAGGAAGTGGACGAAATAGACGAAGTGGACGAAGTGGACAAAGTGGACGAAGTGGACGAAGAATAAGAAGGAGAAGAAGTGGAAGAAGAAGAAGTGGTGTAAGTGGAAGAAGAAGAAGAAGTGGAACAAGTGGAAGAAGTGCAAGAAGTGGAAGAAGTGGACGAAGTTCATGAACTGGATGAAGTGGACGACGTGGACGAAGTGGAAGAAGTTGACGAAGTGCACGAAGTGCACAATGTGGAGGAAGTGAAGGAAGTGAAGGAACTAGACGAAGTTGACGAAGGGGACGAAGAAGAAAAAAGGAGAAGAAGTGGAAGAAATGGAAGAAGTAGACGAACTGGACGAACTGGACGAAGTGAATGAAGTGGACGAAGTTGACGAACTACACGAAGTTGACGACATGGATGAAGAAGAAGAAGGAGGAAAAGTGGAAGAAGAAGAAGAAGTGGTACAAATGGAAGAAGAAGAAGAAGCGGATGAAGTGGAAGAAGTGATTGAAGTCGAAGAAGTGGAAGAAGTGGAAGAAGTGGAAGAAGCGGACGAAGTGGAGGGAGTGGACGAAATAGACGAAGTGGACGAAGTGGACAAAGTGGACGAAGTTGACGAAGAATAAGAAGGAGAAGAAGTGGAAGAAGAAGAAGTGGTACAAGTGGAAGAAGAAGAAGAAGTGGAAGAAGTCGAAGAAGTGGAAGAAGTGGAAAAAGTGTACGAAGTGGACAAAGTGGACGAAGTGGACGAAGTGGAAGAAGTGGACGAAGTGAATGAAGTGGACGAAGTGCATGAAGTGTAAGAAGTGGAAGAAGTGGATGAAGTGGACGAAGTGGACGAAGTGGGTGAAGTGGACGAAATGGACGAGGTGGACGAAGTGGAAGAAGTGGAAGAAGTGGACGAAGTGGACGAAGTTCACGAAGTGGACGAAGTGGAAGAAGTGGACGAAATCGACGAACTGGAAAGAAGTGGACGAAGTGGAAGAAGTGCACGAAGTGGACGAAGTGGACGAAGTGGAAGAATTGGACGAAGTGGAAGAAGTGGACGAAGTGGAAGAAGTGGCCGAAGTGAATGAGGTGGACGAAGTTGACGAAGAAGAAGGAGAAGAAGTGGAAGAAGTGGAAGAAGTGGACGAAGAGGAAGAAGTGGACGAAGTGAACGAGGTGGACGAAGTTAACGAAGTGGACGAAAAAGATGAAGGAGAAGAAGTGGAAGAAGTGGAAGAACTGGAAGAAGTGGACGAAGTTGAAGAAGTGGACGAAGTGAACGAGGCGGACGAAGTGAACGAGGCGGACGAAGTTGACGGAGTGGACGAAGACGAAGAAGGAGAAGAAGTGGAAGAAGTGGAAGAAGTGGAAGAAGTGGAAGAAGTGGACGAAGTGGAAGAAGTGGACGAAGTGGACGAAATGGATGGAGTGGACCAAGTGGAGGAAGTGGACGAAGTGGACGAACCGGAAGAAGTGAACGAAGTGGACGAAGTGGAGGAAGTGGACGAAGTGGAGGAAGTGGACGAAGTGGACGAAGTGGACGAAGTGGACGAAGTGGCCGAAGTGGACAATGTAGAGGAAGTGGAGGAAGTTGAGGAAGTGGAAGAAGTTGAAAAAGTGGACGAAGAAGAAGAAGGAGAAGAAGTGGACGAAGTGGAAGAAGTGGACGAAGTGGACAAAGTGGACGAAGTGGACGAAGTTGACGAAGTGGAAGAAGTGAACGAAGTGGAGGAAGTGGAGGAAGTGGAGGAAGTGGAGGATGTGTAGGAAGTGTAGGAAGTGGAGGAAGTGGAGGAAGTGGAGGAAGTGGCTGAAGTGGCCGAAGTGCATGAAATGGAAGAAGTGGACGAAGTGCAAGAAGTGGACAAAGTGGACGAAGTGAATGAAGTGAACCAAGTGGACGAAGTGCACGAAGTGGACGAAGTTGACGAAGTGGAGGAAGTGGACGAAGTGGATGAAGTGGACAAAGTGGACGAAGAAGAAGAAGGAGAAGTGGAAGAAGTGGAAGAAGTGGAAGAAGTGGACGAAGTGGAAGAAGTGGACGAAATGGAAGAAGTGGACGAAGTGGACGAGGTGGATGAAGCGAAAGAAGTGGACGAATTGAACGAGGTGAACCAAGTGGACGAAGTTGACGAACTGGACGAAGAAGAAGAAGTGGAAGAAGTGGAAGATGTGGAAGGAGTGGAAGAAGTGGAAGATGTGGAAGAAGTGGAAGAAGTGGAAGAAGTGGACGACGTGCACGAAGTGGAAGAAATGGACGAAGTGGACGTACTGGACGAAGTGGACGAAGTTGAATAAGTTGACGAAGTGGACGAAGTGGACGAAGTACACGAAGTCGACGAAGTGGACGACGTTGACGAAGTGGACGACGTAGACGAAGTGGAGGATGTGGAGGAAGTGGATGAAGTGGAGGAAGTGGAGGAAGTGGAGGAAGTGGAGGAAGTGGAGGAAGTAGACGAATTTGACGAAGTGGACGAAGTGAATGAAGTGAACCAAGTGGAAGAAGTGGGCGAAGTTGACGAACTAGACGAAGTTGACGAACTGGACGAAGAAGAAGAAGTGGAAGAAGTGGAAGAAGAAGTGGAAGAAGTGGAAGATGTGGAAGAAGTGGAAGAAGTGGAAGATGTGGAAGAAGTGGAAGAACAGGAAGAAGTGGACAACGTGGAAGAAGTGGACAAGGTGGAAGAAGTGGACGAAGTGGACAAACTTGACGAAGTGGACGAAGTTGGATAAGTTGACAAAGTTTGGACGAAGTGGAAGAAGTGGAAGAAGTGGACGACGTGGAAGAAGTGGACGACGTGGAAGAAATGGACGAACTGGACGAAGTGGACGAAGTTGAATAAGTTGACGAAGTGGAAGAAGTGGACGAAGTGAATGAAGTGAACCAAGTGGAAGAAATGGGCGAAGTTGACGAACTGGACGAAGAAGAAGAAATGGAAGAAGTGGAACAAGTGGAAGATGTGGAAGTAGTGGATGTGGAAGATGTGGAAGAAGTGGAAGAAGTGGACAACGTGGAAGAAGTGCACGAAGTGGAAGAAATGGACTAAGTGGACAAACTGGACGAAGTGGACGAAGTTGGATAAGTTGATGAAGTTTGGACGAAGTGGACGAAGTTGGATAGGTTGACGAAGTTTGGACGAAGTGGAAGAAGTGGAAGAAGTGGACGCCGTGGAAGAAGTGGACGACGTGGAAGAAATGGACGAAGTGGACGAACTGGACGAACTGGACGAAGTTGAATAAGTTGATGAAGAGGACGAAGTACACGAAATGGACGAAGTGGACGGAGTGGAGGAAGTGGAGGAAGTGGACGAAGTGGTCGAAATGGACGAAGTGGACGAAGAAGAAGAAGATGAAGAAGTGGACAAAGTGAACAAAGTGAAAGAAGTGGACGAAGTTGACAAACTGGACGAAGAAGAAGAAGGAGAAGAGGTGGAAAAAGAAGAAGAAGTGGTACAAGTTGAAGAAGAAAAAAAACTGGAAGAAGTGGAAGAAGTCGAAGAAGTGTAAGAACTGGAAGAAGTGGATGAAGTTGACGAAGTGGACGAAGTGGACGAAATGGACTTAGTTGGGGATGTTGACAAAGTGGACGAAGTTCACGAAGTAGAAGAAGTGGACGAAGTTGACCAAGTTGAGGAAGTGGACGAAGTGGATGAAGTGCACGAGGTGGAAGAAGTGGATGAGGTTGATGAACTGGACGAAGTTGACGAATTGGACGAAGAAGAAGAAGGAGAAGAAGTCGAAGAAGAAGAAGAAGTGGTAGAAGTAGAAGAAGTCGAAGAATTGGAAGAAGTGCACGAAATTGAAGAAGTGGACGAAGTTGACGAAGTGGACGAAGTAGACAAAGTTGGGGAAGTTGATGAAGTGGACGAAGTTGCCGAATTGGAAGAAGTGGACGAAGTTGACCAAGTTGACGTAGTGCAGGAAGTGCAGGAAGTGGACGAAGTGGATGAAGTGGAGGAGGTGGAGGAAGTGGACGAAATGGACGAAGCTGACCAAGTTGACCAAATTGACGAAGTGGACGAAGTGCAGGAAGTGGAGAAAGTGGACGAAGTTGACAAAGTTGACAAAGTGGACGAAGTGGACGAAGTGGACGAAGTGGACGAAATGGAGGAAGTGGAGGAAGTTGAGGAAGAGGAGGAAGTAGACAAAGTTGACGAAGTGGACGAAGTTGACGAAGTGGACGAAGTGGAGAAGTGGACGTAGTGGACGAAGTCAACGAAGTTGACGAACTGGACAAAGACGAAGAAGGAGAAGAAGTGGAAGAAGAAGAAGACGTGGTAGAAGTGGAAGAAGTGGAGGAAGTGGACGAAGTGGACAAAGTTCACGAAGAGGACGAAATTGACGAAGTGGACGAAGTGGACGAACTGCATGAAGTGGACGAAGTGGACGAAGTTGAGAAGTGGACGGAGTGGACAGACTGGAAGGAGTGGATGAAGCGGACGAAGTGGACGAATTGGACGAAGTGGACAAAGTGGAGGAAGTGGAGGAAGTTGAGGAAGTCGAGGAAGTAGACGAAGTGGACGAAGTGGACGAAGTCGACGGAGTGGACGAAGTGGACGAAGTAGACGAATTGGATGAACTGGAGGAAGTGGACGAAGTGGACGATGTGGAGGAAGTGGAGGAAGTAGACAAAGTGGACGAAGAAGAAGAAGGAGAACAAGTCGAAGAAATGGAAGACGTGGACGAAGTGGATGAAGTGGAGGAAGTGGACGAACTTGACCAAGTTGTCCAAGTTGACGAAGTGGATGAAGTGGAGGAAGTGTAGGAAGTGGACGAAGTTGACAAAGTTGACGAAGTGGACGAAGTGGAGAAGTGGACGAAGTTGACGAAGTGGACGAAGTAGACGAAGTGGACGATTTGGACGAAGTTGACGAACTGGACGAAGACGAAGAAGGAGAAGAAGTTGAAGAAGAAGAAGACGTGGTTGAAGTGGAAGAAGTGGAAGAAGTGGAGGAAGTGGACGAAGTGGACAAAGTGCAGGAAGAGGACAAAGTGGACGAAATTGTCGAAGTGGACGAAGTGGACGAAGTGGACGAAGTGGAGAAGTGGAGAAGTGGAAGGAGTGGACGGAGTGGACGAACTGGACGAACTGGACGAAGTGGATGAAGTGGACGAAGTGGAGGAAGTTGAGAAGTTGACGATGTCGACGAAGTGGACGAAATGCACGAAGTGGACGAAGTGGAGGAAGTGGAGGAAGTGGACGATGTGGTGGAAGTGGAGGAAGAAGATGAAGGAGAAGATGTGGTAGAAGTGGAACAAGTGGAAGAAGTGGAAGAAGTGGAAAAAGTGGAGGAAGTGGACGAAGTTGACGAAGTGGACGAAGCGGACGAAGTTGATGAAGTGGACGAAGTGGACGAAGTTGACGAAGTGGACAAAGTGGACGAAGTGGACGAAGTGCACGAAGTGGACGAAGTGGACGAAGTAGACGAAGTGGACGAAGTGGACGAAGTGGACGAAGTGGACGAAGTGGACGAAGTGGATGAAGTGGACGAAGTGGACGAAGTGGACGAAGTGGAGAAGCGGACGAAGTTGACGAACTGGACGAAGAACAAGAAGGAGAAGAAGTGGAAGAAGAAGAAGTGCACGAAGTGGAAGAAGTGGAAGAAGTGGAAGAAGTGGAAGAAGTGGAAGAAGTGGAGGAAGTGGAGGAAGTGGACAAAGCTGACGAAGTGGACGAAGTGGACGAAGTTGACGAAGTGGACAAAGTGCACGAAATGGAAGAAGTGAACGAAGTGGACGGACTGGAGAAGTGGACGGAGTGGAGGAAGTGGACGAATTGAGGAAGTGGACGAAGTGGACGAAATTGACGAAGTGGACGAAGTCGACGAAGTGGACGAAGTGGACGAAGTGGACGAAGTGGACGAAGTGGAGAAGTGGAGAAGTGAACGAAGTGGACGAAGTGGACTAAGTGGACGAAGTGTCCGAAGTGACGAAGTGGACGAAATGGACGAAGAGCACGAAGTGGACGAAGTGGACAAAGTTGACGACATTGACGAAGTAGAAGAAGTGGACGAAGTGAATGAAGTGGACGAAGTGGACGAAGTTGACGAAGTGGATGAAGTTGACGAACTGGACGAAGTTGACGAAGTGCAGGAAGTCGACGAAGTGGACGGAGTGGACGAAGTGGACGGAGTGGACGGAGTGGAAGAAGTGGACGAAGTGGAAGAAGTGGAAGAAGTGAACGAAGTGGAGGAACTGGACAAAGTTAAGGAATTTTACAAAGTGGACGAAGTTGACAAAGTGGACTAGTCGACGAAGCTGACAAAGTTGACGACTGCACGAAGTGGAGGAAGTCCACGAAGTCGAAGAAGTGGACGAAGTGGAGGAAGTGGACGAAGTGGAAGAAGTGGACGAAATGGACGAAGTGGAAGAAGTGGAAGAAGTGGAAGAAGTGGGAGAAGTGGACAAAGTGGATGAAGTAAACGAAGTGGAGGAAGTGGACGAAGTGCACAAAGTGGACGAAGTTAGCGAAGTGGATGAAGCACAAGAAGGAGAAGAAGTGGAAGAAGAAGAAGGAGAAGAAGTGGAAGAAGAAGAAGAAGTGGTAGAAGTGAAAGAAGTGGAAGAAGTGGAAGAAGTAGACGAAGTGGAAGAAGTGGAAGAAGTGGAAGAAGTGGAAGAAGTGGACGAAGTGGAAGAAGTGGAAGAAGTGCTGCAAGTGGTGGAAGTGGACGAAGTTGACGAAGTGGACGAAATTGACGAAGTGGAAGAAGTGGACGAAGTGCACGAAGAGGACGAAGTGGACGAAGTTGAAGAAGTGGACGAAGTTGACGAAGTGGACGAAGTTGACGAAATGGACGAAGTTGACGAGTGGACCAAGTGGAGGAAGTGGAGGAAGTGGAGGAAGTGGAGGAAGTGGACAAAGTGGAAGAAGTGGACAAAGTGGACAAGCTGGACAAAGTGAACGAAGTAGATGAAGTGGACGTAGTGGACGAAGTGGACGAAGAAGAAGAAGGAGAAGAAGTGGAAGAAGTGGATTAAGTGGAAGAAGACGAAGAAGTGGAAGACGTGGAAGAAGAGGAAGAAGTGGACGAAGTTGTGGAAGTTCAGGAAGTTGACGAAGTGGACGAATTGGACGATGTGGACGAAGTGGAGGAAGTGAAGGAAGTGGTGGAGGTAGATGAAGTTGACGAAGTGGACGAAATTGACGAAGTGGAAGAAGTGGAAGAAGTGGATGAAGTGGATGAAGTGGAAGAAGACAAAGAAGTGGAAGAAGTGGAAGAAGTGGACGGAGTGGACGAAGTATCGAAGTGCACGAACTTGACGAAGTGGACGAAGTGGAAGAAGGAGAAGAAGTGGACGAAGATGAAGAAGTGGTAGAAGTGGAAGAAGTGGAAGAAGTGGAAGTAGTGGACGAAGTGGAAGAAGTGGGAGAAGTGGACAAAGTGAAACAAGTGGACGAAGTGAATGAAGTGGACGAAGTGGACGAATTAGGTGAAGTGGACGAAGATGACGAACTGGACGAAGTTGTAGAAGTGGATGAAGTGGAAGAAGTGGAAGAAGAAGAAGAAGTGGTAGAAGTGGAAGAAGTGGACGAAGTGGACGATGTGGACGAATTGGAAGAAGTGGAAGAAGTGGAAGAAGTGGACGAAGTGGACGAAGTTGACGAAGTGGACGACGTGGACGAAGTGGTGGAAGGGGAGGAAGTGCACGAAGTGGACGAAATGGGCGAAGTGAACGCAGTGGACGAACTGGACGAATTGGACGAAGTCGACGAAGTTGACGAAGTGGACCAAGTGAACAAAGTGGACGAAGTTGATGAAGTGGACGAAGTTGACGAAGTGGAGGAACTGGATGAAGAGGACGAATTGTACCTAGTGGACGAAGTTGATAAAGTTGACAAGTGGACAAAGTGGACAAACTGGACGAAGTGGAAGAAGTGGACGATCTAAATGAACTGGACGAAGTGGACGAAGTTGACGATGTGGACGAAGTGGACGAAGTTGACGAAGTTGACGAAGAAGAAGAAGGAGAAGAAGTGGAAGTAGTGGAAGAAGTGGAAGAACTGGACGAAGTGGAAGAAGTTGACGAAGTGGAAGAAGTGGAGGAAGTGGAGGAAGTGGACGAAGTGGAGGAAGTGGACGAAGTGGACAAAGTTGACGAGTGGACGAAGTAGAAAAGGTGGACGAAGTGGACGATCTGAACAAAGGGAACGAAGTAGACGCAGTGGATGAAGTTGACGAAGTTGACGAAGTGGACGAAGAAGAAGAAGTAGACGAAGTTAAAGAAGTGGAAGAAGTGGAAGAAGTGGACGAAGTTGAGGAAGTGGACGAAGTTGTGGAAGTTGAGGAAGTGGAGGAAGTGGAGGAAGTGGACAAAGTTGACGACTGGACGAAGTGGAAAAGGTGGACGAAGTGGACGATCTGAACAAAGTGAACGAAGTAGACGCAGTGGACGAAGTGGATGAAGTTGACGAAGTGGACGAAGAGGAAGAAATAGACGAAGTTAAAGAAGTGGAAGAAGTGGAAGAAGTGGACGAAGTTGAGGAAGTGGACGAAGTTGTGGAAGTTGAGAAAGTGGACGGAGTGGACGAATTGGACAAAGTGGACGAAGTGGGGGAAGTGGACGAAGTGGTGGAAGTGGATGAAGTTGACGAAGTGGACGAAATTGACGAGGTAGAAGATGTGGAAAAAGTGGACGAAGTGGAAGAACACGAAGAAGTGGAAGAAGTGGAAGAAGTGGGAGAAGTGGACAAAGTGGACGAAGTGGATGAAGTAAACAAAGTGGACGAAGTGCACAAAGTGGACGAATTGACGAACTGGACGAAGTTAGCGAAGTGGATGAAGAAGAAGAAGGAGAAGAACTGGAAGAAGAAGAAGGAAAAGAAGTGGAAGAAGAAGAAGTGGTAGAAGTGAAAGAAGTGGAAGAAGTGGAAGAAGTGGAAGAAGTAGACAAAGTGGAGGAAGTGGAAGAAGTGGAAGAAGTGGACGAAGTGGAAGAAGTGGACGAAGTGGTGCAAGTGGTGGAAGTGGACGAAGTTGACGAAGTGGACGAAGTGGACGAAATTGACGAAGTGGAAGAAGTGGACGAAGTGCACGAAGAGGACGAAGTGGACGAAGTTGAAGAAGTGGACGAAGTTGACGAAGTGGACGAAGTTGACGAAATGGACGAAGTTGACGAGTGGACCAAGTGGAGGAAGTGGAGGAAGTGGAGGAAGTGGAGGAAGTGGAGGAAGTGGAACAAGTGGACAAAGTGGACAAGCTGGACAAAGTGAACGAAGTAGATGAAGTGGACGTAGTGGACGAAGTGGACGAAGAAGAAGAAGGAGAAGAAGTGGAAGAAGTGGATTAAGTGGAAGAAGACGAAGAAGTGGAAGACGTGGAAGAAGAGGAAGAAGTGGACGAAGTGGACGAAGTTGTGGAAGTTCAGGAAGTTGACGAAGTGGACGAATTGGACGATGTGGACGAAGTGGAGGAAGTGAAGGAAGTGGTGGAGGTAGATGAAGTTGACGAAGTGGACGAAATTGATGAAGTAGAAGAAGTGGAAGAAGTGGATGAAGTGGATGAAGTGGAAGAAGACAAAGAAGTGGAAGAAGTGGAAGAAGTGGACGGAGTGGACGAAGTGATCGAAGTGCACGAACTTGACGAAGTGGACGAAGTGGAAGAAGGAGAAGAAGTGGACGAAGATGAAGAAGTGGTAGAAGTGGAAGAAGTGGAAGAAGTGGAAGTAGTGGACGAAGTGGAAGAAGTGGGAGAAGTGGACAAAGTGAAAGAAGTGGACGAAGTGAATGAAGTGGACGAAGTGGACGAATTAGGTGAAGTGGACGAAGAAGACGAACTGGACGAAGTTGTAGAAGTGGATGAAGTGGAAGAAGTGGAAGAAGAAGAAGAAGTGGTAGAAGTGGAAGAAGTGGACGAAGTGGACGATGTGGACGAATTGGAAGAAGTGGAAGAAGTGGAAGAAGTAGACGAAGTGGACGAAGTTGACGAAGTGGACGACGTGGACGAAGTGGTGGAAGGGGACGAAGTGCACGAAGTGGACGAAATGGACGAAGTGAACGCAGTGGACGAACTGGACGAATTGGACGAAGTCGACGAAGTTGACGAAGTGGACCAAGTGAACGAAGTGGACGAAGTTGATGAAGGGGACGAAGTTGACGAAGTGGAGGAACTGGATGAAGAGGACGAATTGGACCTAGTGGACGAAGTTGATAAAGTTGACAAGTGGACAAAGTGGACAAACTGGACGAAGTGGAAGAAGTGGACGATCTAAATGAACTGGACGAAGTGGACGAAGTGGACGAAGTTGACGATGTGGACGAAGTGGACGAAGTTGACGAAGTTGACGAAGTTGACGAAGAAGAAGAAGGACAAGAAGTGGAAGTAGTGGAAGAAGTGGAAGAAGTGGACGAAGTTGAAGAAGTTGACGAAGTGGAAGAAGTGGAGGAAGTGGAGGAAGTGGACGAAGTGGAGGAAGTGGACGAAGTGGACAAAGTTGACGAGTGGACGAAGTAGAAAAGGTGGACGAAGTGGACAATCTGAACAAAGGGAACGAAGTAGATGCAGTGGATGAAGTTGACGAAGTGGACGAAGAAGAAGAAGTAGACGAAGTTAAAGAAGTGGAAGAAGTGGAAGAAGTGGACGAAGTTGAAGAAGTGGACGAAGTTGTGGAAGTTGAGCAAGTGGACGAAGTGGACGAATTGGACAAAGTGGACGAAGTGGGGGAAGTGGACGAAGTGGTGGAAGTGGATGAAGTTGACGAAGTGGATGAAGTAAGCAAAGTGGACGAAGTGGACGAAGTGGATGAAGTGCACAAAGTGGACGAATTGACGAACTGGACGAAGTTAGCGAAGTGGATGAAGAAGAAGAAGGAGAAGAAGTGGAAGAAGAAGAAGGAGAAGAAGTGGAAGAAGAAGAAGAAGTGGTAGAAGTGAAAGAAGTGGAAGAAGTGGAAGAAGTGGAAGAAGTGGAAGAAGTAGACGAAGTGGACGAAGTGGACGAAGTGGACGAAGTGGAAGAAGTGGAAGAAGTGGAAGAAGTGGACGAAGTGGTGCAAGTGGTGGAAGTGGACGAAGTTGACGAAGTGGACGAAATTGACGAAGTGGAAGAAGTGGACGAAGTGGACGAAGTGCACGAAGGGGACGAAGTGGACGATGTTGAAGAAGTGGACGAAGTGGACGAAGTGGACGAAGTGGACAAAGTTAAGGAAGTTGACGAAATGGACGAAGTTGACGAAGTTGACGATGTGGACGAAGTTGACAAAGTTGACGAATGGACGAAGTTGACAAAGTTGACGAGTGGAGGAAGTGGAGGAAGTGGAGGAAGTGGACGAAGTGGAAGAGGTGGACAAAGTGGACGAGCTGGACAAAGTGAACGAAGTAGACGAAGTGGACGTAGTGGACGAAGTGGACGAAGAAAAAGAAGGAGAAGAAGTGGAAGAAGTGGATTAAGTGGAAGAAGACGAAGAAGTGGAAAAAGTGGAAGAAGTGGAAGAAGAGGAAGAAGTGGACGAAGTGGACGAAGTGGACGAAGTTGTGGAAGTTCAGGAAGTTGACGAAGTGGACGAATTGGACGATGTGGACGAAGTGGAGGAAGTGAAGGAAGTGGTGGAGGTGGATGAAGTTGACGAAGTGGACGAAATTGTCGAAAGTGGAAGAAGTGGATGAAGTGGAAGAAGACAAAGAAGTGGACGAAATGGACGAAGTGGACGAAGAAGAAGAAGTGTAAGAACTGGAAGAAGTGGATGAAGTTGACGAAGTGGACGAACTTGACGAAGTGGACGAAATGGACTTAGTTGGGGATGTTGACGAAGTGGACGAAGTTCACGAAGTAGAAAAAGTAGACGAAGTTGACCAAGTTGAGGAAGTGGACGAAGTTAACGAACTGGACGAAGAAGAAGAAGGAGAAGAAGTCGAAGAAGAAGAAGAAGTGGTAGAAGTAGAAGAAGTGGAAGAATTGGAAGAAGTGCACGAAGTTGACGAAGTGAACGAAGTTGAAGAAGTGGACGAAGTTGACGAAGTGGACAAAGTTGGGGAAGTTGACGAAGTGGACGAAGTTGACGAATTGGAAGAAGTGGACGAAGTTGACCAAGTTGACCAAGTTGACGAAGTGCAGGAAGTGCAGGAAATGGACGAAGTAGACGAAGTGGAGGAGGTGGAGGAAGTGGACGAAATGGACGAAGCTGACGAAGTTGACCAAATTGACGAAGTGGACGAAGTGCAGGAAGTGGAGAAAGTGGACGAAGTTGACAAAGTTGACAAAGTGGACTAAGTGGACGAAGTGGACGAAGTGGACGAACTGGACGAAGTGGACGAAATGGAGGAAGTGGAGGAAGTTGAGGAAGTGGAGGAAGTAGACAAAGTTGACGAAGTGGACGAAGTTGACGAAGTGGACGAAGTGGAGAAGTGGACGTAGTGGACGAAGTCGACGAAGTTGACGAACTGGACAAAGACGAAGAAGGAGAAGAAGTGGTAGAAGAAGAAGACGTGGTAGAAGTAGAAGAAGCGGAAGAAGTGGAGGAAGTGGACGAAGTGGACAAAGTTCACGAAGAGGACGAAATTGACGAAGTGGACGAAGTGCATGAAGTGGACGAAGTTGAGAAGTGGACGGAGTGGACAGACTGGATGGAGTGGACGAAGCGGACGAACTGGACGAAGTGGACGAATTGGACGAAGTGGACAAAGTGGAGGAAGTGGAGGAAGTTGAGGAAGTCGAGGAAGTAGACGAAGTTGACGAAGTGGACGAAGTGGACGAAGTCGACGGAGTGGACGAAGTGCACGAAGTGGACGTAGTAGTAGAACTGAACGAACTGGAGGAAGTGGACGATGTGGAGGAAGTGGAGGAAGTAGACAAAGTGGACGAAGATGAAGAAGGAGAAGAAGTGGAAGAAATGGAAGACGTGGACGAAGTGCACGAAGTGGAAGAAGTGGAGGAAGTGGCGAAGTGGACGAAGTGGATGAAGTCCACGAAGTGGATGAAGTTGACGAACTGGACGAAGTTGACGAAGTGCACGAACTTGACCAAGTTGTCCACGTTGACGAAGTGGACGAAGTGGACGAAGTGTACGAAGTGGACGAAGTTGACAAAGTTGACGATTTGGACGAAGTTGACGAACTGGACGAAGACGAAGAAGGAGAAGAAGTGGAAGAAGAAGAAGACGTGGTAGAAGTGGAAGTAGTGGAGGAAGTGGACAAAGTTCACGAAGAGGACAAAGTGGACGAAATTGTCGAAGTGGACGAAGTGGACGAAGTGGAGAAGTGGAGAAGTGGAAGGAGTGGACGAAGTGGACGAACTGGACGAAGTAGATGAAGTGGACGAAGTGGAGGAAGTTGAGGAAGTGGAGGAAGTAGACGAAGTGGACGAAGAGGACGAAGTTGACGATGTCGACGAAGTGGACGAAATGCACGACGTGGACGAAGTGGACGAAATGCACAAAGTGGACGAAGTGGAGGAAGTGGAGGAAGTGGACGATGTGGTGGAAGTGGAGGAAGAAGATGAAGGAGAAGATGTGGTAGAAGTGGAACAAGTGGAACAAGTGGAAGAAGTAAAAGAAGTGGAGGAAGTGGAGGAAGTGGACGAAGTGGACGAAGTGGACGAAGTGGACGAAGTTGATGAAGTGGACGAAGTGGAAAGGGTGGACGAAGTGCACGAAGTCGAAAGGGTGGACGAAGTGCACGAAGTGGACGAAGTGGACGAAGTGGAGAAGCGGACGAAGTTGACGAACTGGACGAAGAACAAGAAGGAGAAGAAGTGGAAGAAGAAGAAGTGCACGAAGTGGAAGAAATGGAAGAAGTGGAAGAAGTGGAGGAAGTGGACAAAGCTGACGAAGTGGACGAAGTCGACGAAGTTGACAAAGTGGACGAACTGCATGAAATGGAAGAAGTGGACGAAGTGGACGGACTGGAGAAGTGGACGCAGTGGAGGAAGTGGACGAATTGAGGAAGTGGACGAAATTGACGAAGTGGACGAAGTGGACGAAGTGGAGAAGTGAACGAAGTGGACTAAGTGGACTAAGTGGACAAAGTGGCCGAAGTGACGAAGTGGACGAAGTGGACGAAGAGCACGAAGTGGACGAAGTGGACGAAGTTGACGACATTGACGAAGTAGAAGAAGTGGACGAAGTGAATGAAGTGGACGAAGTGGACGGAGTGCACGAAGTGGACGAAGTTGACGAAGTGGATGAAGTTGACGAACTGGACGAAGTTGACGAAGTGTAGGAAGTCGACGAAGTGTACGGAGCGGACGGAGTGAACGGAGTGGACGGAGTGGAAGAAGTGGACGAAGTGGAAGAAGTGGAAGAAGTGAACGAAGTGGACGAAGTGCACGAAGTGGACGAACTGGAAAAAGTTAAGGAATTTGACAAAGTGGACGAAGTTGACAAAGTTGACTAGTCGACGAAGCTGACAAAGTTGACGACTGCACGAAGTGGAGGAAGTCCACGAAATCGAAGAAGTGGACGATCTGAACAAAGTGAACGAAGTAGACGAAGTGGACGAAGTGGAGGAAGTGGACGAAGTGGAGGAAGTGGACGAAGTGGAAGAAGTGGACGAAATGGACGAAGTGGAAGAAGTGGAAGAAGTGGAAGAAGTGGAGAAGTGGGAGAAGTGGACAAAGTGGACCAAGTGGACGAAGTGGATGAAGTAAACGAAGTGGACGAAGTGGACGAAGTACACAAAGTGGACGAATTGACGAACTGGACGAAGTTAGCGAAGTGGATGAAGAAGAAGAAGGAGAAGAAGTGGAAGAAGAAGAAGGAGAAGAAGTGGAAGAAGAAGAAGAAGTGGTAGAAGTGAAAGAAGTGGAAGAAGTGGAAGAAGTAGACGAAGTGGACGAAGTGGAAGAAGTGGAAGAAGTGGAAGAAGTGGACGAAGTGGAAGAAGTGGAAGAAGTGCTGCAAGTGGTGGAAGTGGACGAAGTTGACGAAGTGGACGAAATTGACGAAGTGGAAGAAGTGGACGAAGTGGACGAAGTCGAAGAAGTGGACGAAGTTGACGAAGTGGACGAAGTGGACAAAGTTAAGGAAGTTGACGAAATGGACGAAGTTGACGAAGTTGACGATGTGGACGAAGTTGACAAAGTTGACGAGTGGACGAAGTTGAAAAAGTTGACGAGTGGACCAAGTCGAGGAAGTTGAGGAAGTGGAGGAAGTGGACAAATTGGAAGAAGTGGACAAAGTGGACGAGCTGGACAAAGTGAACGAAGTAGACGAAGTGGACGTAGTGGACGAAGTGGACGAAGAAGAAGAAGGAGAAGAAGTGGAAGTAGTGGATTAAGTGGAAGAAGACGAAGCAGTGGAAGAAGTGGAAGAAGAGGAAGAAGTGGACGAAGTGGACGAAGTGGACGAAGTTGTGGAAATTCAGGAAGTTGACAAAGTGGACGAGTTGGACGATGCGGACGAAGTGGAGGAAGTGAAGGAAGTGGTGGAGGTGGATGAAGTTGACGAAATGGACGAAATTGACGAAGTGGAAGAAGTGGAAGAAGTGGATGAAGTGGATGAAGTGGAAGAAGACAAAGAAGTGGAAGAAGTGGAAGAAGTGGACGGAGTGGACGAAGTGAACGAAGTGCACGAACTTGACGAAGTGGACGAAGTGGAAGAAGGAGAAGAAGTGGACGAAGATGAAGAAGTGGTAGAAGTGGAAGAAGTGGAAGAAGTGGAAGTAGTGGACGAAGTGGAAGAAGTGGGAGAAGTGGACAAAGTGAAAGAAGTGGACGAAGTGAATGAAGTGGACGAAGTGGACGAATTAGATGAAGTGGACGAAGTGCACGAAGTGGACGAAGATGACGAAATGGACGAAGTTGTAGAAGTGGATGAAGTGGAAGAAGTGGAAGAAGAAGAAGAAGTGGTAGAAGTGGAAGAAGTGGACGAAGTGGACGAAGTGGACGAAGTGCAAGAAGTGGAAGAAGTGGAAAAGGTGGACAACGTTGACAAAGTGGACGAAGTGGAAGAAGTGGAAGAAGTGGACGAAGTTGACGAAGTGGACGACGTGGACGAAGTGGTGGAAGGGGACGAAGTGCACGAAGTGGATGAAGTGGACGAAATGGGCGAAGTGAATGCAGTGGACGAACTGGACGAATTGCACGAAGTCGACGAAGTTGACGAAGTAGACCAAGTGAACGAAGTGGACGAAGTTGATGAAGTGGACGAAGTTGACGAAGTGGAGGAACTGGATGAAGAGGACGAATTGGACCTAGTGGACGAAGTTGATAAAGTTGATAAGTGGACAAAGTGGACAAACTGGACGAAGTGGAAGAAGTGGACGATCTAAATGAACTGGACGAAGTGGACAAAGTTGACGATGTGGACGAAGTGGACGAAGTTGACGAAGAAGAAGAAGGAGAAGAAGTGGAAGTAGTGGAAGAAGTGGAAGAAGTGGACGAAGTGGAAGAAGTTGACGAAGTGGATGAAGTTAAGGAAGTTGACGAAGTGGAAGAAGTGGAGGAAGTGGAGTAAGTGGAGGAAGTGGACAAAGTTGACGAGTGGACGAAGTGGAAAAGGTGGACGAAGTGGACGATCTGAACAAAGTGAACGAAGTAGACGCAGTGGACGAAGTGGACGAAGTGGACGAAGAAGAAGAAGTAGACGAAGTTAAAGAAGTGGAAGAAATGGAAGAAGTGGACGAAGTTGAGGAAGTTGACGAAGTGGAAGAAGTGGAGGAAGTGGAGGAAGTGGAGGAAGTGGAGGAAGTGGACAAAGTTGACGACTGGACGAAGTGGAAAAGGTGGACGAAGTGGACGATCTGAACAAAGTGAACGAAGTAGACGCAGTGGACGAAGTGGACGAAGTTGACGAAGTAGACGAAGAGGAAGAAATAGACGAAGTTAAAGAAGTGGAAGAAGTGGAAGAAGTGGACGAAGTTGAGGAAGTGGACGAAGTTGTGGAAGTTGAGGAAGTGGACGGAGTGGACGAATTGGACAAAGTGGACGAAGTGGGGGAAGTGGACGAAGTGGTGGAAGTGGATGAAGTTGACGAAGTGGACGAAATTGACGAGGTAGAAGATGTGGAAAAAGTGGACGAAGTGGAAGAACACGAAGAAGTGGAAGAAGTGGAAGAAGTGGGAGAAGTGGACGAAGTGGATGAAGTAAACAAAGTGGACGAAGTGCACAAAGTGGACGAATTGACGAACTGGACGAAGTTAGCGAAGTGGATGAAGAAGAAGAAGGAGAAGAAGTGGAAGAAGAAGAAGAAGTGGTAGAAGTGAAAGAAGTGGAAGAAGTGGAAGAAGTGGAAGAAGTAGACGAAGTGGAGGAAGTGGAAGAAGTGGAAGAAGTGGAAGAAGTGGACGAAGTGGAAGAAGTGGACGAAGTGGTGCAAGTGGTGGAAGTGGACGAAGTTGACGAAGTGGACGAAATTGACGAAGTGGAAGAAGTGGACGAAGTGGACGAAGTGAAAGAAGTGCACGAAGAGGACGAAGTGGACGAAGTTGAAGAAGTGGACGAAGTTGACGAAGTGGACGAAGTGGACAAAGTTAAGGAAGTTGACAAAGTTGACGAGTGGAGGAAGTGGAGGATGTGGAGGAAGTGGAGGAAGTGGAGGAAGTGGAAGAAGTGGACAAAGTGGACGAGCTGGACAAAGTGAACGAAGTAGACGAAGTGGACGTAGTGGACGAAGTGGACGAAGAAGAAGAAGGAGAAGAAGTGGAAGAAGTGGATTAAGTGGAAGAAGACGAAGAAGTGGAAAAAGTGGAAGAAGTGGAAGAAGAGGAAGAAGTGGACGAAGTGGACGAAGTGGACGAAGTGTTCGAAGTTGTGGAAGTGAAGGAAGTGGTGGAGGTGAAGGAAGTGGTGGAGGTGGATGAAGTTGACGAAGTGGACGAATTGGACGATGTGGACGAAGTGGAGGAAGTGAAGGAAGTGGTGGAGGTGGATGAAGTTGACGAAGTGGACGAAATTGACGAAGTGGAAGAAGTGGATGAAGTGGATAAATTGGAAGAAGACAAAGAAGTGGACGAAGTGGACGAGGTGGACGAAGTGGAAGAAGTGGAAGAAGTGGAAGAAGTGGAAGAAGTGGACGAAGTGGAAGAAGTGGAAGAAGTGGAAAAGGTGGACAACGTTGACAAAGTTGACGAAGTGGACGAAGTGGAAGAAGTGGAAGAGGTGGACGAAGTTGACGAAGTGGACGACGTGGACGAAGTGGTAGAAGGGGACGAAGTGCACGAAGCGGACGAAATGGGTGAAGTGAACGCAGTGGACGAACTGGACGAATTGGACGAAGTCGACGAAGTTGACGAAGTGGACCAAGTGAACGAAGTGGACGAAGTTGATGAAGTGGACGAAGTTGACAAAGTGGAGGAACTGGATGAAGTGGACGAATTGGACCTAGTGGACGAAGTTGATAAAGTTGACGAGTGGACAAAGTGGACAAACTGGACGAAGTGGAAGAAGTGGACGATCTAAATGAAATGGACGAAGTGGACGAAGTTGGCGATGTGGACGAAGTGGAGAAAGTTGACGAAGTTGACGAAGAAGAAGAAGGAGAAGAAGTGGAAGTAGTGGAAGAAGTGGAAGAAGTGGACGAAGTGGAAGAAGTTGACGAAGTGGATGAAGTGGACGAAGTGGACGAAGTGGACAAAGAAGAAGAAGGAGAAGAAATGGAAGAAGTGGAAGAAGTGGACGAAGGGCACGAAGTGGACTAGGTGGACGAAGTGGACGAAGTTGACGAACTGGACGAAGAAGAAGAAGGAGAAGAAGAAGGAGAAGAAGTGGTAGAAATGGAACAAGTGGAAGAAGTGGAAGAAGTGGACGAAGTGGAAGAAGTGGACGAAGTGGACAAAGTTGAAGAAGTTGACGAAGTGGACGAAATGGACAACATGGACGAAGTGGAAGAAGTGGACGAAGTTGATGAAGTGCAGAAAGTGGACGAAGTTGTGGAAGTTGAGGAAGTGGACGAACTGGACGAAGTGGTGGAAGTGGACGAAGTGGACGAAGTTGACGAAGTGGACGAAGTTCACGAAGTGGACCAAATTGACGAAGTGGAAGAAGTGTACGAAGTGGGAGAAGACGAAGAAGTGGAAGAGGTGGAAGAAGTGGACGAATTGGACGAAGTGGACAAAGCGGACGAAATGGACGAACTGGACGGGGTGGACGGAGTGGACGAAGTGCAAAGTGGAGGAAGTTGACAAAGTTTACAAAGTTGACAAGTGGAAGAAGTTGACAAAGTTGCCGAGCGGACGAACTGGACGAAGTAGAGGAAGTGGAGGAAGTGGAGGAAGTGGACGAAGTGGACGATCTGAACAAAGTGAACGAAGTAGACGAAGTGGACGAAGAAGAAGAAGGAGAAGAAGTGGAATAAGTGGAAGAAGTGGACGAAGTGGAGGAAGTGCACGAAGTGAAGGAAGTTAAGGAAGTGGAGGAAGTTGACGAAAAAGTGGAAGAAGTGGAGCAAGTGGACAAAGTGGAGGAAGTGGAGGGAGTGGAGGAAGTGCACGAAGTGGAGGAAGTGGAGGAAGTGGAGGAAGTTAACGAAGAAGTGGAAGAAGTGGACGAAGCGGAAGAAGACGAAGAAGTGGAAGAAGTGGAAGAAGTGGAAAAAGTGGACGAAGTGGACAAAGTTTTGGAAGTTGAGGAAGTGGATGAAGTGGACGAAGTCGACGAAGTGGTGGAAGTGGACGAAGTTGACGAAGTGGACGAAGTTCACGACATGGACCAAATTGACGAAGTGGACGAAGTTGTGGAGGTTGAGGAAGTGGACGAAGTGGACAGAGTGGACGAATTGGACGAAGTGGAGGAAGTTGAAATCGTTGACAAAGTTGACGAGTGGACGAAGTTGACAAAGTTGACGAGTGGACGAAGTTGACAAAGTTGCCGAGTGGACGAATTGGACAAAGTTGCCGAGTGGACAAAGTGGATGAAGTGGAGGAAGCGGACGAGGTGGAAGAAGTGGACGAAGTTGACGATCTGAACAAAGTGAACGAAGTAGACGAAGTGGAAGAAGAGGACAAAGTTGACGAAGTGGACGAAGAAGAAGAAGGAGAAGAAGTGGAAGAAGTGGACGAAGTGGACGTAGTGGAGGAAGTTGACGAAGATGACGAAGAAGAACGAGAAGAAGTGGAAGAAGTGGAAGAAGTGGACGAAGTGGAAGAAGTTGACGAAGTGGATGAAGTGGACGAAGGGGAGGAAGTGGACGAGGTGGACGAAGTTGACGAACTGGACCAAGAAGAAGAAAGAGAAGAAGTAGTAGAAGAAGAAGAAGTGGACGAAGTGGAAGAAGTGGACGAAGTGGATCAAGTGGACGAAGTTGAAGAAGTTGACGAAGTGGACGAAGTGGACAACATGGACGAAGTGGACGAAGTTGACGAAGTGCACGAAGTGGACGAAGTTGTGGAAGTTGAGGAAGTGGATGAACTGGACGAAGTAGACGAAGTGGTAGAAGTGGACGAAGATGGCGAAGTGGACGAAGTTCACGAAGTGGACCAAATTGACGAAGTGGAAGAATTGGAAGAAGTGTACGAACTGGGAGAAGACGAAGAAGTGGAAGAGGTGGAAGAAGTGGACGAAGTAGACGAAGTGGACGAAGTAGACGAAGTGGACGAAGTTGTGGAAGATGAGGAAGTGGATGAAGTGGACGAATTGGACGAAGTGGGAGGAGTGGACGGAGTGGACGGAGTGGACGGAGTGGACGGTGTGGACGGAGTGGACGGAGTGGACGAAGTGCACGAAGTGGACGAATTGGTCGAAGTGGAGGAAGTTGACCAAGTTGACAAAGTTGACGAGTGGACGAAGTTGACAAAGTTGCCGAGTGGACGAAGTAGAGGAAGTGGACGAAGTGGACGAAGTGGAAGAAGTGGACGATCTGAACAAAGTGAACGAAGTAGACGAAATGGACGAAGTGGACGAAGTGGACGAAGTGGACAAAGTTGACGAAGTGGACAAAGAAGAAGAAGGAGAAGAAGTGGAAGAAGTGGAAGAAGTGGACGAATTGGACCTAGTGGACGAAGTTGACAAAGTTGACGAGTGCACAAAGTGGACAAACTGGACGAAGTGGAAGAAGTGGACGATCTAAATGAACTGGACGAAGTGGACGAAGTTGACGAAGTTGACGAAGAAGAAGATGGAGAAGAAGTGGAAGTGGTGGAAGAAGTGGAAGAGGTGGACGAAGTGGAAGAAGTTGACGAAGTGGATGAACTGGACGAAGTGGACGAAGTGGACGAAGAAGAAGAAGGAGAAGAAGTGGAAGAAGTGGAAGAAGTGGACGAAGGGCACAAAGTGGACGAGGTGGACGAAGTGGGCGAAGTTGACGAACTGGACGAAGAAGAAGGACAAGAAGTGGTAGAAGTGGAAAAAGTGGAAGAAGTGGAAGAAGTGGACGAAGTGGAAGAAGTGGACGAAGTGGACGAATTGGACGAAGTGGATGAAGTGGACGAAGTTGACGAAGTGCACAAAGTGGACGAACTGGACGAAGTGGTGGAAGTGGACGAAGTGGACGAAGTTGACGAAGTGGACGAAGTTCAAGAAGTGGACCAAATTGACGAAGTGGAAGAAGTGTACGAAGTGGCAGAAGACGAAGAAGGGGATGAGGTGGAAGAAGTGGAAGAAGTTGACGAAGTGGACGAAGTGGACGAAGTGGACGAAGTTGACGAAGTGGACGAAGTTGTGGAAGTTGAGGAAGTGGACGAATTGGACGAAGTGGACGAAGCGGACGAAGTGGACGAACTGGACGGAGTGACAGAGTGGACGAAGTGGACGAAGTGCAAAGTGGAGGAAGTTGACAAAGTTTACAAAGTTGACAAGTGGATGAAGTTGACAAAGTTGCCGAGTGGACGAACTGGACGAAGTGGAAGAAGTGGACGATCTGAACAAAGTGAACGAAGTAGACGAAGTGGACGAAGTTGACGAAGTGGACGAAGACGAAGAAGGAGAAGAAGTGGAAGAAGTGGAAGAAGTGGAAGAAGTGGAATAAGTGGAAGAAGTGGACGAAGTGGAGGAAGTGCACGAAGTGGACGAAGTGGAGGAAGTTAAGGAAGTGGAGGAAGTTGACGAAGAAGTGGAAGAAATTGAGGAAGTGGACGAAGTCGAGGGAGTGGAGGAAGTGGAGGAAGTGGACGAAGTGGAAGAAGTGGACGATCTGAACAAAGTGAACGAAGTAGACGAAGTTGACGAAGTGGACGAAGAAGAAGAAGGAGAAGAAGTGGAAGAAGTGGAAGAAGTGGAAGAAGTGGAAGAAGTGGACGAAGTGGAGGAAGTGCACGATGTGGACGAAGTGGAGGAAGTTAAGGAAGTGGAGGAAGTTGATGAAGAAGTGGAAGAAATTGAGGAAGTGGACGAAGTCGAGGGAGTGGAGGAAGTGGAGGAAGTGGACGAAGTGGAAGAAGTGGACGATCTGAACAAAGTGAACGAAGTAGACGAAGTTGACGAAGTGGACGAAGAAGAAGAAGGAGAAGAAGTGGAAGAAGTGGAAGAAGTGGAAGAAGTGGAAGAAGTGGACGAAGTGGAGGAAGTGCACGATGTGGACGAAGTGGAGGAAGTTAAGGAAGTGGAGGAAGTTGATGAAGAAGTGGAAGAAATTGAGGAAGTGGACGAAGTCGAGGGAGTGGAGGAAGTGGAGGAAGTGCACGAAGTGGAGGAAGTTAACGAAGAAGTGGAGGAAGTGGAAGAAGTGGAAGAAGTGGACGAAGTGGTAGAAGTGGACGAAGATGGCGAAGTGGACGAAGTTCACGAAGTGGACCAAATTGACGAAGTGGAAGAATTGGAAGAAGTGTACAAACTGGGAGAAGACGAAGAAGTGGAAGAGGTGGAACAAGTGCACGAAGTTGACGAAGTGGACGAAGTGGATGAAGTGGACGAAGTGGACGAAGTTGTGGAAGTTGAGGAAGTGGACGAAGTGGACGAATTGGACGGAGTGGACGGAGTGGACGGAGTGGACGGAGTGGACGGAGTGGACGGAGTGGACGGAGTGGACGGAGTGGACGGAGTGGACGGAGTGGACGGAGTGGACGGAGTGGACGGAGTGGACGGAGTGGACGGAGTGGACGGTGTGGACGGAGTGGACGGAGTGGACGAAGTGCACGAAGTGGACGAAGTGGACGAATTGGACGAAGTGGAGGAAGTTGACAAAGTTGACGATTGGACGAAGTTGACAAAGTTGTCGAGTGGACGAAGTGGACGAAGTAGAGGAACTGAACAAAGTGGAAGAAGTGGACGAAGTGGACGATCTGAACAAAGTGAACGAAGTGGACGAAGTGGACGAAGTGGACGAAGTGGACAAAGTGGACGAAGTGGACGAAGTGGACGAAGTGGACAAAGTTGACGAAGTGGACAAAGAAGAAGAAGGAGAAGAGGTGGAATTAGTGGAAGAAATGGACGACTTGGACCTAGTGGACGAAGTTGACAAAGTTGACGAGTGCACAAAGTGGACAAACTGGACGAAGTGGAAGAAGTAGACGATCTAAATGAACTGGACGAAGTGGACGAAGTTCTGGAAGTTGAGGAAGTGGATGAAGTGGACGAAGTCGACGAAGTGGTGGAAGTGGACGAAGTGGACGAAGTTCACGACACGGACCAAATTGACGAAGTTGAAGAGGTGTACGAAGTAGGAGAAGACGAAGAAGTGGAAGAAGTGGACGGAGTTGACAAAGTGGACGTAGTGGATGAAGTGGACGAATTTGACAAATATGCCGAGTGGACGAAGTGGATGAAGTGGAGGAAGTGGACGAGGTGGAAGAAGTGGACGAAGTAGATGAAGTGGAAGTAGTGGACAAAGTTGACGAAGTGGACGAAGAAGAAGAAGGAGAAGAAGTGGAAGAAGTGGAAGAAGTGGAAGAAGTGGACGAAGTGGACGAAGTGGACGTAGTGGACGTAGTGGAGGAAGTTGACGAAGATGACGAAGAAGAAGAACGAGAAGAAGTGGAAGAAGTGGAAGAAGTGGACGAAGTGGAAGAAGTTGACGAAGTGGATGAAGTGGACGAAGGGGAGGAAGTGGACGAGGTGGACGAAGTTGACGAACTGGACCAAGAAGAAGAAGGAGAAGAAGTAGTAGAAGAAGAAGAAGTGGACGAAATGGAAGAAGTGGACGAAGTGCATCAAGTGGACGAAGTGGACGAAGTCGAAGAAGTTAACGAAGTGGACGAAGTGGACAACATGGACGAAGTGGACGAAGTTGACGAAGTGCACGAAGTGGACGAAGTTGTGGAAGTTGAGGAAGTGGATGAACTGGACGAAGTAGACGAAGTGGTAGAAGGGGACGAAGATGGCGACGTGGACGAAGTTCACGAAGTGGACCAAATTGACGAAGTGGAAGAATTGGAAGAAGTGTACGAACTGGGAGAAGACGAAGAAGTGGAAGAGGTGGAAGAAGTTGACGAAGTGGACGAAGTGGACGAAGTAGACGAAGTGGACGAAGTGGACGAAGTTGTGGAAGTTGAGGAAGTGGACGAAGTGGACGAATTGGACGAAGTGGGAGGAGTGGACGGAGTGGACGAAGTGGACGAAGTGGACGGTGTGGACGGAGTGGACGGAGTGGACGGAGTGGACGAAGTGCACGAAGTGCACGAAGTGCACGAAGTGCACGAAGTGGACGAATTGGACGAAGTGGACGATCTAAATGAACTGGACGAAGTGGACGAAGTTGACGAAGAAGAAGAAGGAGAAGAAGTGGAAGTAGTGGAAGAAGTTGACGAAGTGGATGAAGTGGACGAAGTGGACGAAGTTCACGACACGGACCAAATTGACGAAGTTGAAGAGGTGTACGAAGTAGGAGAAGACGAAGAAGTGGAAGAAGTGGACGAAGTTGACAAAGTGGACGTAGTGGACGAAGTGGACGAAGTTGTGGAGGTTGAGGAAGTGGACGAAGTGGACAGAGTGGACTGAGTGGACGAATTGGATGAAGTGGAGGAAGTTGAAATCGTTGACAAAGTTGACGAGTGGACAAAGTTGCCGAGTGGACGAATTTGACAAATATGCCGAGTGGACGAAGTGGATGAGGTGGAGGAAGTGGACGAGGTGGAAGAAGTGGACGAAGTAGATGAAGTGGAAGTAGTGGACAAAGTTGACGAAGTGGACGAAGAAGAAGAAGGAGAAGAAGTGGAAGAAGTGGAAGAAGTGGAAGAAGTGGACGAAGTGGACGAAGTGGACGTAGTGGACGTAGTGGAGGAAGTTGACGAAGATGACGAAGAAGAAGAACGAGAAGAAGTGGAAGAAGTGGAAGAAGTGGACGAAGTGGAAGAAGTTGACGAAGTGGATGAAGTGGACGAAGGGGAGGAAGTGGACGAGGTGGACGAAGTTGACGAACTGGACCAAGAAGAAGAAGGAGAAGAAGTAGTAGAAGAAGAAGAAGTGGACGAAATGGAAGAAGTGGACGAAGTGGATCAAGTGGACGAAGTGGACGAAGTCGAAGAAGTTAACGAAGTGGACGAAGTGGACAACATGGACGAAGTGGACGAAGTTGACGAAGTGCACGAAGTGGACGAAGTTGTGGAAGTTGAGGAAATGGATGAACTGGACGAAGTAGACGAAGTGGTAGAAGGGGACGAAGATGGCGACGTGGACGAAGTTCACGAAGTGGACCAAATTGACGAAGTGGAAGAATTGGAAGAAGTGTACGAACTGGGAGAAGACGAAGAAGTGGAAGAGGTGGAAGAAGTTGACGAAGTGGACGAAGTGGACGAAGTAGACGAAGTGGACGAAGTAGACGAAGTGGACGAAGTTGTGGAAGTTGAGGAAGTGGACGAAGTGGACGAATTGGACGAAGTGGGAGGAGTGGACGGAGTGGACGAAGTGGACGGTGTGGACGGAGTGGACGGAGTGGACGGAGTGGACGAAGTGCACGAAGTGCACGAAGTGCACGAAGTGGACGAATTGGACGAAGTGGACGATCTAAATGAACTGGACGAAGTGGACGAAGTTGACGAAGAAGAAGAAGGAGAAGAAGTGGAAGTAGTGGAAGAAGTGGAAGAAGTGGACGAAGTGGAAGAAGTTGACGAAGTGGATAAAGTGGACGAAGTGGATGAAGTGGACGAAGAAGAAGAAGAAGAAGAAGTGGAAGAAGTGGAAGAAGTGGAAGAAGTGGACGTAGTGGACAAATGGCACAAAGTGGACGAGGTGGACGAACTGGACGAACTGGACGAAGAAGAAGGAGAAAAAGTGGTAGAAGTGGAAAAAGTGGAAGAAGTGGACGATCTGAACAAAGTGAACGAAGTAGACGAAATGGACGTAGTGGGCGAAGTGGACGAAGAAGAAGAAGGAGAAGAAGTGGAAGAAGTGGATTAACTGGAAGAAGACGAAGAAGTGGAAGAAGAGGAAGAAGTGGACGAAGTGGACGAAGTTGCGGAAGTTCAGGAAGTTGACGAAGTGGACGAATCGGACGATGTGGACGAAGTGGAGGAACTGGTGGAGGTGGATGATGTTGACGAAGTGGACGAAATTGACGAAGTAGAAGAAGTGGAAGAAGTGGATGAAGTGGAAGAAGACAAAGAAGTGGAAGAAGTGGAAGAAGTGGACGGAGTGGACGAAGTGAACGAAGTGCACGAACTTGACGAAGTGGACGAAGTGGAAGAAGGAGAAGAAGTCGACGAAGATGAAGAAGTGGTAGAAGTGGAAGAAGTGGACGAAGTGGAAGACGTGGAAGTAGTGGACGAAGTGGAAGAAGTGGGAGAAGTGGACAAAGTGAAAGAAGTGGACGAAGTGAATGAAGTGGACGAAGTGGACGAAGTAGATGAAGTGGACGAAGTGCACGAAGTGGAGAAGATGACGAACTGGACAAAGTTGTAGAAGTGGATGAAGTGGAAGAAGTGGAAGAAGAAGTGGAAGAAGACGAAGAAGTGGTAGAAGTGGAAGAAGTAGACGAAGTGGACGAAGTGGATGAAGTGGACAAAGTTGACGAAGTGGACAAAGAAGAAGAAGGAGAAGAAGTGGAAGAAGTGGAAGAAGTGGTCGAATTGGACCTAGTGGACGAAGTTGACAAAGTTGACGAGTGCACAAAGTGGACAAACTAGACGAAGTGGAAGAAGTGGACGAAGTGGACGATCTAAATGAACTCGACGAAGTGGACGAAGTTGACGAAGAAGAAGAAGGAGAAGAAGTGGAAGTAGTGGAAGAAGTGGACGAAGTGGAAGAAGTTGACGAAGTGGATAAAGTGGACGAAGTGGATGAAGTGGATGAAGAAGAAGAAGGAGAAGAAGTGGAAGAAGTGGACGAAGTGGATGAAGGGCACAAAGTGGACGAGGTGGACGAAGTGGACGAACTGGACGAAGAAGAAGGAGAAGAAGTGGTAGAAGTGGAAAAAGTGGAAGAAGTGGAAGAAGTGGACGATCTGAACAAAGTGAACGAAGTAGACGAAATGGACGTAGTGGGCGAAGTGGACGAAGAAGAAGAAGGAGAAGAAGTGGAAGAAGTGGATTAAGTGGAAGAAGACGAAGAAGTGGAAGAAGTTGAAGAAGAGGAAGAAGTGGACGAAGTAGACGAAGTTGTGGAAGTTCAGGAAGTTGACGATGTGGACGAATCGGACGATGTGGACGAAGTGGAGGAAGTGGTGGAGGTGGATGAAGTTGACGAAGTGGACGAAATTGACGAAGTAGAAGAAGTGGAAGAAGTGGATGAAGTGGATGAAGTGGAAGAAGACAAAGAAGTGGAAGAAGTGGAAGAAGTTGACGGAGTGGACGAAGTGAACGAAGTGCACGAACTTGACGAAGTGGACGAAGTGGAAGAAGGAGAAGAAGTGGACGAAGATGAAGAAGTGGTAGAAGTGGAAGAAGTGGAAGTAGTGCACGATGTGGAAGAAGTGGGAGAAGTGGACAAAGTGAAAGAAGTGGACGAAGTGAATGAAGTGGACGAAGTGGACGAAGTAGATGAAGTGGACGAAGTGCACGAAGTGGACGAAGATGACGAACTGGACGAAGTTGTAGAAGTGGATGAAGTGGAAGAAGTGGAAGAAGAAGTGGAAGAAGAAGAAGAAGTGGTAGAAGTGGAAGAAGTGGACGAAGTGGACGAAGTTGACGAAGTGGATGAAGTGGAAAAAGTTGACGAAGTGGACAAAGAAGAAGAAGGAGAAGAAGTGTAGGAAGTGGAAGAAGTGGACGAATTGGACCTAGTGGACGAAGTTGACAAAGTTGACGAGTGCACAAAGTAGACAAACTGGACGAAGTGGAAGAAGTGGACGAAGTGGACGATCTAAATGAACTGGACGAAGTGGACGAAGTTGACGAATTTGACGAAGAAGAAGAAGGAGAAGAAGTGGAAGTAGTGGAAGAAGTGGAAGAAGTGGACGAAGTGGAAGAAGTTGACGAAGTGGATGAAGTGGACGAAGAAGAAGAAGGAGAAGAAGTGGAAGAAGTGGAAGAAGTGGACGAAGTGGACGAAGGGCACAAAGTGGACGAGGTGGACGAACTGGACGAACTGGACGAAGAAGACGGAGAAGAAGTGGTAGAAGTGGAAAAAGTGGAAGAAGTGGAAGAAGGGGACGATCTGAACAAAGTGAACGAAGTAGACGAAATGGACGTAGTGGGCGAAGTGGACGAAGAAGAAGAAGGAGAAGAAGTGGAAGAAGTGGATTAAGAGGAAGAAGACGAAGAAGTGGAAGAAGTGGAAGAAGAGGAAGAAGTGGACGAAGTGGACGAAGTTGTCGAAGTTCAGGAAGTTGACGAAGTGGACGAATCGGACGATGTGGACGAAGTGGAGGAAGTGGTGGAGGTGGATGAAGTTGACGAAGTGGACGAAATTGACGAAGTAGAAGAAGTGGAAGAAGTCGATGAAGTGGATGAAGTGGAACAAGACAAAGAAGTGGAAGAAGTGGAAGAAGTGGACGGAGTGGATGAGGTGAACGAAGTGCACGAACTTGACGAAGTGGACGAAGTGGAAGAAGGAGAAGAAGTGGACGAAGATGAAGAAGTGGTAGAAGTGGAAGAAGTGGAAGAAGTTGATGTAGTGGACGAAGTGGAAGAAGTGGGAGAAGTGGACAAAGTGAAAGAAGTGGACGAAGTGAATGAAGTGGACGAAGTGGACGAAGTAGATGAAGTGGACGAAGTGCACGAAGTGGACGAAGATGACGAACTGGACGAAGTTGTAGAAGTGGATGAAGTGGAAGAAGTGGAAGAAGAAGTGGAAGAAGAAGAAGAAGTGGTAGAAGTGGACGAAGTGTACGAAGTGGATGAAGTTGACAAAGTTGACGAAGTGGACAAAGAAGAAGAAGGAGAAGAAGTGGAAGAAGTGGAAGAAGTGGACGAATTGGACCTAGTGGACGAAGTTGACAAAGTTGACGAGTGCACAAAGTGGACAAACTGGACGAAGTGGAAGAAGTGGACGAAGTGGACGATCTAAATGAACTGGACGAAGTGGACGAAGTTGACGAAGAAGAAGAAGGAGAAGAAGTGGAAGTAGTGGAAGAAGTGGAAGAAGTGGACGAAGTGGAAGAAGTTGACGAAGTGGATAAAGTGAACGAAGTGGATGAAGTGGACGAAGTGGACGAAGAAGAAGAAGGAGAAGAAGTGGAAGAAGTGGAAGAAGTGGAAGAAGTGGAAGAAGTGGACGAAGTGGACGAAGGGCACAAAGTGGACGAGGTGGACGAATTGGACGAAGAAGAAGGAGAAGAAGTCGTAGAAGTGGAAAAAGTAGAAGAAGTGGAAGAAGTGGACGATCTGAACAAAGTGAACGAAGTAGACGAAATGGACGTAGTGGGCGAAGTGGACGAAGAAGAAGAAGGAGAAGAAGTGGAAGAAGTGGATTAAGTGGAAGAAGACGAAGAAGTGGAAGAAGGGGAAGAAGAGGAAGAAGTGGACGAAGTGGACGAAGTTGTGGAAGTTCAGGAAGTTGACTAAGTGGACGAGTCAGACGATGTGGACGAAGTGGAGGAAGTGGTGGAGGTGGATGAAGTTGACGAAGTGGACGAAATTGACGAAGTAGAAGAAGTGGAAGAAGTGGATGAAGTGGAAGAAGACAAAGAAGTGGAAGAAGTGGAAGAAGTGGACGGAGTGGACGAAGTGAACGAAGTGCACGAACTTGACGAAGTGGATGAAGTGGAAGAAGGAGAAGAAGTGGACGAAGATGAAGAAGTGGTAGAAGTGGAAGAAGTGGAAGAAGTGGAAGTAGTGGACGAAGTGGAAGAAGTGGGGAAGTGGACAAAGTGAAAGAAGTGGACGAAGTGAATGAAGTGGACGAAGTGGACGAAGTAGATGAAGTGGACGAAGTGCACGAAGTGGACGAAGATGACGAACTGGACGAAGTTGTAGAAGTGGATGAAGTGGAAGAAGTGGAAGAAGAAGTGGAAGAAGAAGAAGAAGTGGTAGAAGTGGACGAAGTGTACGAAGTGGATGAAGTTGACAAAGTTGACGAAGTGGACAAAGAAGAAGAAGGAGAAGAAGTGGAAGAAGTGGAAGAAGTGGACGAATTGGACCTAGTGGACGAAGTTGACAAAGTTGACGAGTGCACAAAGTGGACAAACTGGACGAAGTGGAAGAAGTGGACGAAGTGGACGATCTAAATGAACTGGACGAAGTGGACGAAGTTGACGAAGTTGACGAAGAAGGAGAAGGAGAAGAAGTGGAAGTAGTGGAAGAAGTGGAAGAAGTGGACGAAGTGGAAGAAGTTGACGAAGTGGATAAAGTGGACGAAGTGGATGAAGTGGACGAAGTGGACGAAGAAGAAGAAGGAGAAGAAGTGGAAGAAGTGGAAGAAGTGGAACAAGTGGACGAAGTGGACGAAGGGCACAAAGTGGACGAGGTGGACGAACTGGACGAAGAAGAAGGAGAAGAAGTGGTAGAAGTGGAAAACGTGGAAGAAGTGGAAGAAGTGGACGATCTGAACAAAGTGAACGAAGTAGACGAAATGGACGTTGTGGGCGCAGTGGACGAAGAAGAAGAAGGAGAAGAAGTGGAAGAAGTGGATTAAGTGGAAGAAGACGAAGAAGTGGAAGAAGTGGAAGAAGAGGAAGAAGTGGACGAAGTGGACGAAGTTGTGGAAGTTCAGGAAGTTGACGAAGTGGACGAATCGGACGATGTGGACGAAGTGGAGGAAGTGGTGGAGGTGGATGAAGTTGACGAAGTGGACGAAATTGACGAAGTAGAAGAAGTGGAAGAAGTGGATGAAGTGGATGAAGTGGAAGAAGACAAAGAAGTGGAAGAAGTGGAAGAAGTGGACGGAGTGGACGAAGTGAACGAAGTGCACGAAGTTGACGAAGTGGACGAAGTGGAAAAAGGAGAAGAAGTGGTAGAAGTGGAAGAAGTGGAAGTAGTGGACGAAGTGGAAGAAGTGGGAGAAGTGGACAACGTGAAAGAAGTGGACGAAGTGAATGAAGTGGACGAAGTAGATGAAGTGGACGAAGTGCACGAAGTGGACGAAGATGACGAACTGGACGAAGTTGTAGAAGTGGATGAAGTGGAAGAAGTGGAAGAAGAAGGGGAAGAAGAAGAAGAACTAGTAGAAGTGGACGAAGTGTACGAAGTGGATGAAGTGGACAAAGTTGACGAAGTGGACAAAGAAGAAGAAGGAGAAGAAGTGGAAGAAGTGGAAGAAGTGGACGAATTGGACCTAGTGGACGAAGTTGACAAAGTTGACGAGTGCACAAAGTGGACAAACTGGACGAAGTGGAAGAAGTGGACGATCTAAATGAACTGGACGAAGTGGACGAAGTTGACGAAGTTGACGAAGAAGAAGAAGGAGAAGAAGTGGAAGTAGTGGAAGAAGTGGAAGAAGTCGACGAAGTGGAAGAAGTTGACGAAGTGGATAAAGTGGACGAAGTGGATGAAGTGGACGAAGTGGACGAAGAAGAAGAAGGAGAAGAAGTGGAAGAAGTGGAAGAAGTGGAAGAAGTGGAAGAAGTGGAAGAAGTGGACGAAGTGGACGAAGGGCACAAAGTGGACGAGGTGGACGAAGTGGACGAACTGGACGAAGAAGAAGGAGAAGAAGTGGTAGAAGTGGAAAAAGTGGAAGAAGTGGAAGAAGTGGACGATCTGAACAAAGTGAACGAAGTAGACGAAATGGACGTAGTGGGCGAAGTGGACGAAGAAGAAGAAGGAGAAGAAGTGGAAGAAGTGAATGAAGTGGACGAAGTGGACGAAGTAGATGAAGTGGACGAAGTGCACGAAGTGGACGAAGATGAAGAATTGGACGAAGTTGTAGAAGTGGATGAAGTGGAAGAAGTGGAAGAAGAAGTGGAAGAAGAAGAAGAAGTGGTAGAAGTGGAAGAAGTGGACGAAGTGGATGAAGTGGACGAAGTGGACGAAGTGGAAGAAGTGGAAGAAGTGGAAGAAGTGGAAGAAGTGGAAGAAGTGGAAAAGGTGGACAACGTTGACAAAGTTGACGAAGTGGAAGAAGTGCACGAAGTGGACGACGTGGACGAAGTGGTGGAAGGGGACGAATTGGACCTAGTGGATGAATTGGACCTAGTGGACAAACTGGACGAAGTAGAAGAAGTGGACGATCTAAATGAACTGGACGAAGTGGACGAAGTTGACAATGTGGACGAAGTGGACGAAGTTGACGAAGTTGACGAAGAAGAAGAAGGAGAAGAAGTGGAAGTAGTGGAAGAAGTGGAAGAAGTGGACGAAGTGGAAGAAGTTAACGAAGTGGATGAAGTGGACGAAGTTGACGAACTGGACGAAGAAGAAGAAGGAGAAGAAGTGGTAGAAGTGGAACAAGTGGAAGAAGTGTAAGAAGTGGACGAAGTGGAAGAAGTGGACGAAGTGGTCGAAGTTGAAGAAGTTGACGAAGTGGACGAAATGGACAACATGGACGAAGTGGAAGAAGTGGACGAAGTGGACGAAGTTGACGAAGTGCACAAAGTGGACGAAGTTGTGGAAGTTGAGGAAGTGGACGAACTGGACGAAGTGGTGGAAGTGGACGAAGTGGACGAAGTTAACGAAGTGGACGAAGTTAACGAAGTGGACGAAGTTCACGAAGTGGACCAAATTGACGAAGTGGAAGAAGTGTACCAAGTGGGAGAAGACGAAGAAGTGGAAGAGGTGGAAGAAGTGGACGAAGTTGACGAAGTGGACGAAGTGGACGAAGTGGTGGAAGTTAAGGAAGTGGACGAAGTGGACGAATTGGACGAAGTGGACGAAGCGGACGAAGTGGACGGAGTGGACGGAGTGGACGGAGTGGACGAAGTGGACGAAGTGCAAAGTGGAGGAAGTTGACAAAGTTTACAAAGTTGACGAGTGGACGAAGTTGACAAAGTTGCCGAGTGGACGAACTGGACGAAGTAGAGGAAGTGGACGAAGTGGACGAAGTGGAAGAAGTGGACGATCTGAACAAAGTGAACGAAGTAGACGAAGTGGACGAAGTTGACGAAGTGGACGAAGTTGACGAAGTGGACGAAGAAGAAGAAGGAGAAGAAGTGGAAGAAGTGGAAGAAGTGGAAGAAGTGGACGAAGTGGACGAAGGGCACAAAGTGGACGAGGTGGACGAAGTGGACGAAGTTGACGAACTGGACGAAGAAGAAGGAGAAGAAGTGGTAGAAGTGCAAAAAGTGGAAGAAGTGGACGAAGTGGAAGAAGTGGACGAAGTGGAAGAGGTGGACGAAGTGGACGAAGTGCACAAAGTGGACGAAGTTGACGAAGTGGACGAAGTTCAAGAAGTGAACCAAATTGACGAAGTGGAAGAAGTGGAAGAAGTGTACGAAGGGGCAGAAGACGAAGAAGTGGATGAGGTGGAAGAAGTGGACGAAGTTGACGAAGTGGACGAAGTGGACGAAGTGGACGAAGCTGTGGAAGTTGAGGAAGTGTACGAAGTGGACGAAGTGGATGAAGCGGACGAACTGGACGGAGTGGACGAAGTGTAAAGTGGAGGAAGTTGACAAAGTTTACAAAGTTGACGAGTGGACGAAGTTGACAAAGTTGTCGAGTGGACGAACTGGACGAAGTAGAGGAAGTGGACGAAGTGGACGAAGTGGAAGAAGTGGACGATCTGAACAAAGTGAACGAAGTAGACGAAGTGGACGAAGTTGACGAAGTGGACGAAGAAGAAGAAGGAGAAGAAGTGGAAGAAGTGGAAGAAGTTGAAGAAGTGGAATAAGTTGAAGAAGTGGAGGAAGTGGAGGAAGTGCACGAAGTGGACGAAGTGGAGGAAGTTAAGGAAGTGGAGCAAGTTGACGAAGAAGTGGAAGAAATTGAGGAATTGGACGAAGTCGAGGGAGTGGAGTAAGTGGAGGAAGTGCACGAAGTGGACGAAGTGGAGAAAGTGGAGGAAGTTAACGAAGAAGTGGAAGAGGTGGAAGAAGTGGAAGAAGTGGAAGAAGTGGAAGAAGTGGACGAAGTGGACGAAGTGGTAGAAGTGGACGAAGATGGGGAAGTGGACGAAGTTCACGAAGTGGACCAAATTGACGAAGTGGAAGAATTGGAAGAAGTGTACAAACTGGGAGAAGACGAAGAAGTGGAAGAGGTGGAACAAGTGGACGAAGTTGACGAAGTGGACGAAGTGGACGAAGTGGATGAAGTGGACGAAGTGGACGAAGTAGACGAAGTGGACGAAGTAGAAGAAGTCGACGAAGTTGTGGAAGTTGAGGAAGTGGACGAAGTGGATGAAGTGGACGGAGTGGACGGAGTGGACGGAGTGGACGGAGTGGACGAAGTGGACGGAGTGGACGGAGTGGACGGTGTGGACGGAGTGGACGGAGTGGACGGAGTGGACGGAGTGGACGGAGTGGACGAGTGGACGAAGTGGACGAAGTTGAAGAAGTTGACGAAGTGGACGAAGTGGACAACATGGACGAAGTGGAAGAAGTGGACGAAGTGGACAAAGTTGACGAAGTGCACGAAGTGGACGAAGATGTGGAAGTTGACGAAGTGGACGACCTGGACGAAGTGGACGAACTGGACGAAGTTGACGAAGTGGACGTAGTGGACGAAGTAGATGAAGTTGTGGAAGTTGAGGAAATGGACGAAGTGGACGGAGTGGACGGAGTGGACCAAGTGGACAAATTGGACGAAGTGGATGAAGTTGAAATCGTTGACAAAGTTGACGAGTGGACGAAGTTACCGAGTGGACGAAGTTGACAAAGTTGCCGAGTGGACGAAGTGGATGAAGTGGAGGAAGTGGACGAGGTGGAAGAAGTGGACGAAGTGGACGAAGAAGAAGAAGGAGAAGAAGTGGAAGAAGTGGAAGAAGTGGAAGAAGTGGAAGAAGTGGAAGAAGTGGAAGAAGTGGACGAAGTGGACGACGGGCACAAAGTGGACGAGGTGGACGAAGTGGACGAACTGGACGAAGAAGAAGGAGAAGAAGTGGTAGAAGTGGAAAAAGTGGAAGAAGTGGAAGAAGTGGACGATCTGAACAAAGTGAACGAAGTAGACGAAATGGACGTAGTGGGGAAGTGGACGAAGAAGAAAAAGGAGAAGAAGTGGAAGAAGTGAATGAAGTGGACGAAGTGGACGAAGTAGATGAAGTGGACGAAGTGCACGAAGTGGACGAAGATGAAGAACTGGACGAAGTTGTAGAAGTGGATGAAGTGGAAGAAGTGGAAGAAGAAGTGGAAGAAGAAGAAGAAGTGGTAGAAGTGGAAGAAGTGGACGAAGTGGATGAAGTGGACGAAGTGGACGAAGTGGAAGAAGTGGAAGAAGTGGAAGAAGTGGAAGAAGTGGAAGAAGTGGAAAAGGTGGACAACGTTGACAAAGTTGACGAAGTGGAAGAAGTGGACGAAGTGGACGACGTGGACGAAGTGGTGGAAGGGGACGAATTGGACCTAGTGGACAAACTGGACGAAGTAGAAGAAGTGGACGATCTAAATGAACTGGACGAAGTGGACGAAGTTCACAATGTGGACGAAGTGGACGAAGTTGACGAAGTTGACGAAGAAGAAGAAGGAGAAGAAGTGGAAGTAGTGGAAGAAGTGGAAGAAGTGGACGAAGTGGAAGAAGTTAACGAAGTGGATGAAGTGGACGAAGTGGACGAAGGGCACGAAGTGGACTAGGTGGACGAAGTGGACGAAGTTGACGAACTGGACGGAGAAGAAGAAGGAGAAGAAGTGGTAGAAGTGGAACAAGTGGAAGAAGTGGACGAAGTGGAAGAAGTGGACGAAGTGGACGAAGGGCACAAAGTGGACGAGGTGGACGAAGTGGACGAACTGGACGAAATGGACAACATGGACGAAGTGGAAGAAGTGGACGAAGTGGACGAAGTTGACGAAGATCACAAAGTGGACGAAGTTGTGGAAGTTGAGGAAGTGGACGAACTGGACGAAGTGGTGGAAGTGGACGAAGTGGACGAAGTTAACGAAGTGGACGAAGTTAACGAAGTGGACGAAGTTCACGAAGTGGACCAAATTGACGAAGTGGAAGAAGTGTACCAAGTGGGAGAAGACGAAGAAGTGGAAGAGGTGGAAGAAGTGGACGAAGTTGACGAAGTGGACGAAGTGGACGAAGTGGTGGAAGTTAAGGAAGTGGACGAAGTGGACGAAGTGGACGAATTGGACGAAGTGGACGAAGCGGACGAGGTGGACGAACTGGACGGAGTGGACGGAGTGGACGAAGTGGACGAAGTGCAAAGTGGAGGAAGTTGACAAAGTTTACAAAGTTGACGAGTGGACGAAGTTGACAAAGTTGCCGAGTGGACGAACTGGACGAAGTAGAGGAAGTGGAGGAAGTGGACGAAGTGGAAGAAGTGGACGATCTGAACAAAGTGAACGAAGTAGACGAAGTGGACGAAGTTGACGAAGTGGACGAAGTTGACGAAGTGGACGAAGTTGACGAAGTGGACGAAGAAGAAGAAGGAGAAGAAGTGGAAGAAGTGGAAGAAGTGGAAGAAGTGGACGAAGTGGACGAAGGGCACAAAGTATACGAGGTGGACGAAGTGGACGAAGTTGACGAACTGGACGAAGAAGAAGGAGAAGAAGTGGTAGAAGTGCAAAACGTGGAAGAAGTGGACGAAGTGGAAGAAGTGGACGAAGTGGAAGAGGTGGACGAAGTGGACGAAGTGCACAAAGTGGACGAAGTTGACGAAGTGGACGAAGTTCAAGAAGTGAACCAAATTGACGAAGTGGAAGAAGTGGAAGAAGTGTACGAAGGGGCAGAAGACGAAGAAGTGGATGAGGTGGAAGAAGTGGACGAAGTTGACGAAGTGGACGAAGTGGACGAAGCTGTGGAAGTTGAGGAAGTGTACGAAGTGGACGAAGTGGATGAAGCGGACGAACTGGACGGAGTGGACGAAGTGTAAAGTGGAGGAAGTTGACAAAGTTTACAAAGTTGACGAGTGGACGAAGTTGACAAAGTTGTCGAGTGGACGAACTGGACGAAGTAGAGGAAGTGGACGAAGTGGACGAAGTGGAAGAAGTGGACGATCTGAACAAAGTGAACGAAGTAGACGAAGTGGACGAAGTGGACGAAGTTGACGAAGTGGACGAAGAAGAAGAAGGAGAAGAAGTGGAAGAAGTGGAAGAAGTTGAAGAAGTGGAATAAGTTGAAGAAGTGGAGGAAGTGGAGGAAGTGCACGAAGTGGACGAAGTGGAGGAAGTTAAGGAAGTGGAGCAAGTTGACGAAGAAGTGGAAGAAATTGAGGAATTGGACGAAGTCGAGGGAGTGGAGGAAGTGGAGGAAGTGCACGAAGTGGACGAAGTGGAGAAAGTGGAGGAAGTTAACGAAGAAGTGGAAGAGGTGGAAGAAGTGGAAGAAGTGGAAGAAGTGGAAGAAGTGGACGAAGTGGACGAAGTGGTAGAAGTGGACGAAGATGGGGAAGTGGACGAAGTTCACGAAGTGGACCAAATTGACGAAGTGGAAGAATTGGAAGAAGTGTACAAACTGGGAGAAGACGAAGAAGTGGAAGAGGTGGAACAAGTGGACGAAGTTGGTGAAGTGGACGAAGTGGACGAAGTGGATGAAGTGGACGAAGTGGACGAAGTAGACGAAGTGGACGAAGTAGAAGAAGTCGACCAAGTTGTGGAAGTTGAGGAAGTGGACGAAGTGGATGAAGTGGACGGAGTGGACGGAGTGGACGGAGTGGACGGAGTGGACGGAGTGGACGGAGTGGACGGTGTGGACGGAGTGGACGGAGTGGACGGAGTGGACGAGTGGACGAAGTGGACGAAGTTGAAGAAGTTGACGAAGTGGACGAAGTGGACAACATGGACGAAGTGGAAGAAGTGGACGAAGTGGACAAAGTTGACGAAGTGCATGAAGTGGACGAAGATGTGGAAGTTGACGAAGTGGACGACCTGGACGAAGTGGACGAACTGGACGAAGTTGACGAAGTGGACGTAGTGGACGAAGTAGATGAAGTTGTGGAAGTTGAGGAAATGGACGAAGTGGACGGAGTGGACGGAGTGGACCAAGTGGACAAATTGGACGAAGTGGACGAAGTTGAAATCGTTGACAAAGTTGACGAGTGGACGAAGTGGATGAAGTGGAGGAAGTGGACGAAGTGGACGAGGTGGAAGAAGTGGACGAAGTTGACGATCTGAACAAAGTGAACGAAGTAGACGAAGTGGAAGAAGTGGACGATGTTGACGAAGGAGACGAAGAAGAAGAAGGAGAAGAAGTGAAAGAAGTGGAAGAAGTGGAAGAAGTGGAAGAAGTAGACGAAGTGGACGAAGTGGAGGAAGTTGACGAAGTTGACGAAGAAGAAGAACGAGAAGAAGTGGAAGAAGTGGACGAAGTGGAAGAAGTTGACGAAGTGGATGAAGTGGACGAAGGGAAGGAAGTGGACGAAGGAGAAGAAGTAGAAGAAGTGGGAGAAGTGGAAGAAGTCGAAGAAGTGGACGAAGTGCACGAAGTAGACGAGGTGGACGAAGTTGACGAAATGGACCAAGAAGAAGAAGGAGAAGAAGTGGACGAAGAAGAAGAAGTGGTAGAAGTGGAACAAGCGGAAGAAGTGGAAGAAGTGGACGAAGTGGAAGAAGTGGATCAAATGGACGAAGTGGACGAAGTTGAAGAAGTTGACGAAGTGGACGAAGTGGAGGAAGTGGATAACATGGACGAAGTGGACAAAGTTGTCGAAGTGCACGAAGTGACGAAGTTGTGGAGGTTGAGGAAGTGGACGAACTGGACGAAGATGTCGAAGTGGACGAAGTTCACGAAGTGGACCAAATTGACGAAGTGGAAGAATTGGAAGAAGTGTACGAAGTGGGAGAAGACGAAGAAGTGGAAGAGGTGGAGGAAGTGGAGGAAGTGGACGAAGTGGACGAATTGGACGAAGTGGACGAAGTGGACGAAGTTGTGGAAGTTGAGGAAGTGGACGAATTGGACGGAGTGGACGGAGTGGATGAATTGGACGAAGTGGAGGAAGTTGACAAAGTTGACAAAGTTGACGAGTGGACGAAGTTGACAAAGTTGCCGAGTGGAAGAAGTGGACGAAGTAGAGGAAGTGGACGAAGTGGAAGAAGTGGACGATGTTGACAATCTGAACAAAGTGAACGAAGTAGACGAAGTGGACGAAGTGGACGAAGTTGACGAAGTGGACAAAGAAGAAGAAGGAGAAGAAGTGGAAGAAGTGGAAGAAGTGGAAGAAGTGGAAGAAGTGGAAGAAGTGGAAGAAGTGGAAGAAGTGGACGAAGTGGAGGAAGTGCACGAAGTGGACGAAGTGGAGGAAGTTAAGGAAGTGGAGGAAGTTGACGAAGTTGCCGAAGAATTAGATAGAGAAGAAGTGGAAGAAGTGGAAGAAGTGGAGGAAGTGGACGAAGTGGCTGAAGTGGAGGAAGTGCACGAAGTGGACGTAGTGGAGGAAGTTGACGAAGAAGTGGACGAAGTGGACGAATTGGACGATGTGCACGAAGTGGAGGAAGTGGACGAAGTGGTGGAAGGGGATGAAGTTTACGAAGTCGACGAAGTTGATGAAGTCGACGAAATTGACAAAGTGGAAGAAATGGAATAAGAAGAGGAAGTGGAAGAAGTGGAATATGCGGAGGAAGTGGACGAGTGGACGAAGTGGAAGAAGTGGACAAAGTTGACGAAGTTGACGAAGTTGACGAAGTTGAAGAAGTTGACAAAGTGGACGAAGTGGACAACATCGACGAGCTGGAAGAAGTGTACGAAGTTGACGAAGTGCACGAAGTGGACGAAGTTGTGGGAGTTGAGGAAGTGGACGAACTGGACGAAGTGGTAGAAGTGGACGAAGTTCACAAAATGGACCAAATTGACGAAGTGGAAGAAGTGGATGAAGTGGACGAAGTGGACGAAGTGGACGTAGTAGACGAAGTGGACGAAGTTGTGGAAGTTGAGGAAGTGGACGAAGAGGACCGAGTGGACGGAGTGGACGAAGTGCACGAAGTGGACGAATTGGACGAAGTGGAGGAAGTTGAAATAGTTGACAAAGTTGCCGAGTGGACGAAGTTGACAAAGTTGCCGAGTGGACGAAGTTGACAAAGTTGCCGAGTGGACGAAGTGGATGAAGTGGAGGAAGTGGACGAGGTGGAAGAAGTGGACGAAGTTGACGATCTGAACAAAGTGAACGAAGTAGACGAAGTGGAAGAAGTGGATGAAGTTGACGAAGTGGACGAAGAAGAAGAAGGAGAAGAAGTGGAAGAAGTGGAAGAAGTGGAAGAAGTGGACGAAGTGGACGAAGTGGACGATGTGGAGGAAGAAGTGGAGGAGGTTGACGAAGTTGACGAAGAAGAAGAACGAGAAGAAATGGAAGAAGTGGAAGAAGGGGAAGAAGTGGAAGAAGTGGACGAAGTAGAGGAAGTGCACGAACTGGAGGAAGTGGAGGAAGTTGACGAAGTTGACAAAGAATTAGAACGAGAAGAAGTGGAAGAAGTGGAAGAAGTGGACAACATGGACGAAGTGGACGAAGTTGACGAAGTGCACGAAGTGGACGAAGTTGTGGAAGTTGAGGAAGTGGACGAACTGGACGATGTGGACGAAGTGGTTGAAGTGGACGAAATTGACGAAGTGGACGAAGTTCAGGAAGTGGACCAAATTGACGAAGTGGAAGAAGTGGAAGAAGCTTACGAAGTTGGAGAAGAGGAAGAAGTGGAAGGGGTGGAACAAGTGGACGAAGTGCACGAAGTAGACGAAGTTGTGGAAGTTGAGGAAGTGGACGAAGTGGACGGAGTGGACGGAGTGGACGGAGTGGACGGAGTGGACGGAGTGGACGGAGTGGACGGAGTGGACGGAGTGGACGGAGTGGACGGAGTGGACAGAGTGCACGAAGTGGACGAATTGGACGAAGTGGAGGAAGTTGACAAAGTTGATAAAGTTGACAAAGTTGACGAGTGGACGATGTTGACAAAGTTGTCGAGTGGACGAAGTGGACGAAGTAGAGGAAGTGGATGAAGTGGACGAAGTGGAAGAAATGGACGAGGTGGACGATCTGAACAAAGTGAACGAAGTAGACGAAGTGGACGAAGTGGACGAAGTGGACGAAGAAGAAGAAGGAGAAGAAGTGGACAAAGTGGAAGAAGTGGAAGAAGTGGAAGAAGTGGAAGAAGTGGACGAAGTGGAGGAAGTGCACGAACTGGAGGAAGTGGAAGAAGTTGAAGAAGTTGACGAAGAATTAGAACAAGAAGAAGTGGAAGAAGTGGAAGAAGTGGAAGAAGTGGAGGAAGTGGAGGAAGTGGAGGAAGTGCACGAAGTGGACGAAGTGGAGGAAGTGGAGGACGTTGACCAAGAAGTGGAAGAAGTGGACAAAGTGGAAGAAGATGAGGAAGTGGAAGAAGTGGAAGAAGTGCAAGAAGTGGAAGAAGTGGACGAAGTTCTGGAAGTTGAGGAAGTGGACGAAGTGGACGAATTGGACGATGTGCACGAAGTGGAGGAAGTGGACGAAGTGGTGGAAGGGGATGAATTTGACGAAGTGGACGAAGTTGACGAAATTGACGAAATGGAAGAAGTGGAAGAAGTGGAAGAAGAAGAGGAAGTGGAAGAAGTGGAATAAGTGGACGAAGTAGACGGAGTGGAAGGAGTGGACGGAGTGGACGTAGTGGACGCGTGGACGAAGTGGACGAAGTTGACGAAGTGGTGGAAGTGGATGATGTGGACGAATTGACCTAGTGGACGAAGTTGACAAAGTTGACGAGGGGACAAAGTGGACGAAGTGGAAGAAGTGGACGAACTGGACGATCTAAACAAACTGGACGAAGTTGACGATGTGGACGAAGTTAACGAAGAAGAAGAAGGACAAGAAGTGGAAATAGTGGAAGAAGTGGCAGAAGTGGAAGAAGCGAACGAAGTGGAAGAAGTTGACGAAGTGGACGAAGTTGTGGAAGTTGAGTAAGTGGACGAAGTGGACGGAGTGGACGGAGTGGACGGCGTGGACGGAGTGGACGGAGTGGACGGAGTGGACGGAGTGCACGAAGTGGACGAATTGGACGAAGTGGAGGAACTTGACAAAGTTGACAAAGTTGAAATAGTTGACGAGTGGACGAAGTTGACAAAGTTGCCGAGTGGACGAAGTGGACAAAGTGGAAGAAGTGGACGAGGTGGACAATCTGAGCAAAGTGAACGAAGTAGACGAAGTGGACGAAGTGGACGAAGTGGACGAAGTGGAAGAAGAAGAAGAAGGAGAAGAAGTGGAAGAAGTGGAAGAAGTGGAAGAAGTGGAGGAAGTGGAGGAAATGGAGGAAGAGGAGGAAGTGCATGAAGTGGACGAAGTGGAGCAAGTTGACCAAGAAGTGGAAGAAGTGGACGAAGTTCTGGAAATTGAGGAAGTGGACGAAGTGGACGAATTGGACGATGTGCGCGAAGTGGACGAAGTGGTGGAAGGGGATGAATTTGACGAAGTGGACGAAGTTGACGAAATTGACGAAGTGGAAGAAGTGGAAGATGTGGAAGAAGTGGAAGTGGAAGAAGTGGAATAAGTGGACGAAGTGGAAGAAGTGGAAGAAGTGGTGGAAGGGGATGAATTTGACGAAGTGGACGAAGTTGATGAAATTGACGAAGTGGAAGAAGTGGAAGAAGAAGAGGAAGTGGAAGAACTGGAATAAGTGCACGAAGTGGACGAAGCGGACGGAGTGGAAGGAGTGGAAGGAGTGGACGGAGTGGACGAAGTGGACGAAGTCGACGAAGTTGACGAACTGGACGAAGAAGAAGAAGGAGAAGAAGTGGAAGAAGAAGAAGAAGTGGTAGAAGTGGAACAAGTGGACGAAGTGGACGAAGTGGACAACATGGACGAAGTGGAGGAAGTGGACGAAGTGGACGAAGTTGACGAACTGGACGAAGGTGTGGAAGTTGAGGAAGTGGACGAACTGGACGAAGTGGTGGAAGTGGACGAAGAGGACGAAGTTGACGAAGTGGACAAAGTTCAGGAAGTGGACCAAACTGACGAAGTGGAAGAAGTGGAAGAAGTGTACGAAGTGGGAGAAGACGAAGAAGTGGAAGAGGTGGAAGAAATGGACGAAGTTGACGAAGTGGACGAAGTGGACGAAGAAGACGAAGTGGACGGAGTGGACGTAGTGGACGGAGTGGACGCAGTGGACGCAGTGTACGGAGTGGACGGAGTGGACGAAGGGGACGAAGTGGACGAAGTTAATGAAGTGGACGAAGTTCATGAAGTGGAGGAAGTGGATGATGTGGACAAATTGACCTAGTGGACGAAGTTGACAAAGTTGACGAGTGGACAAAGTGGACGAAGTGGAAGAAGTGGACGAACTGGATGATCTAAACGAACTGGACGAAGTTGACGATGTGGACTAAGTGGACGAAGTTGACGAAGAAGAAGAAGGAGAAGAAGTGGAAATAGTGGAAGAAGTGGCAGAAGTGGAAGAAGTTGACGAAGTGGATGAAGTGGACGAAGTGGACGACGGAGAAGAAGGAGGAGAAGTGGAAGAAGTGGACGAAGGGAACGAAGTGGACGAGGTGGACGAAGTGGACGAAGTTGACGAACTAGACGAAGAAGAAGAAGGAGAAGAAGTGGAAGAAGAAGAAGAAGTGTAATAGTGGAACAAGTGGAAGAAGTGGACGAACTGGACGAAGTTGAAGAAGTTGACGAAGTGGAGGAAGTGGACAACATGGACGAAGTGGAGGAAGTGGAGGAAGTGGACGAAGTTGACGAAGTGGATGGAGTGGACGGAGTGGACGAAGTCGACGAAGTGGACGAAGTTGTGGAAGTTGAGGAAGTGGACGGAGTGGACGGAGTGGACGGAGTGAACGGAGTGGACGGAGTGCACGATGCGGACGAATTGGACGAAGTGGAGGAAGTTGACAAAGTTGACAAAGTTGAAATAGTTGACGAGTGGACGAAGTTGACAAAGTTGCCGAGTGGACGAAGTGGATGAAGTGGACGAAGTGGACAAAGTGGACGAAGTGGAAGAAGTGGACTTGGTGGACGATCTGAACAAAGTGAACGAAGTAGACGAAGTGGACGAAGTGGACGAAGAGGACGAAGTGGACGAAGAAGAAGAAGAAGGAGAAGAAGTGGAAGAAGTGGAAGAAGTGGACGAAGTGGACGAAGTGCACGAACTGGACGAAGAAGAAGAAGGAGAAGAGTGGAAGAAGAAGAAGAAGTGGTAGAAGTGGAACAAGTGGAAGAAGTGGACGAAGTGGATGAAGTTGAAGAAGTTGACGAAGTGGACGAAGCGGACAACATGGACGAAGGGGAGGAAGTGGACGAAGTTGACGAAGTGGACGAAGTGGACGGAGTGGACGAAGTGGACGAAGTTGTGGAAGTTGAGGAAGTGGAAGGAGTGGACGGACTGGACCGAGTGGACGGAGTGGACGGAATGGACAGAATGGACGGAGTGGACGGAGTGGACAGAGTGGACGGAGTGGACGGAGTGGACGGAGTGGACGGAGTGGACGGAGTGGACGGAGTGGACGAATTGGACGAAGTGGAGGAAGTTGAAATAGTTGACAAAGTTGCCGAGTGGACGAAGTTGACAAAGTTGCCGAGTGCACGAAGTGGATGAAGTGGAGGAGGTGGACGAGGTGGAAGAAGTGGACGAAGTTGACGATCTGAACAAAGTGAACGAAGTAGACGAAGTGGAAGAAGTGGACGAAGTTGACGAAGTGGACGAAGAAGAAGAAGGAGAAGAAGTGGAAGAAGTGGAAGAAGTGGAAGAAGTGGAAGAAGTGGACGATGTGGAGGATGGAGGAGGTTGACGAAGTTGACGAAGAAGAAGAACGAGAAGAAATGAAAGAAGTGGAAGAAGTGGAAGAAGTGGAAGAAGTGGACGAAGTGGAGGAAGTGCCCGAACTGGAGGAAGTGGAGGAAGTGGACGAAGTGGATGAAGAAGAAGAAGGAGAAGAAGTGGAAGAAGTGGAAGAAGTGGAAGAAGTGGAAGAAGTGGACGAAGTGGAGGAAGTGCACGAACTGGAGGAAGCGGAGGAAGTTGACGAAGTTGACGAAGAATTAGAACGAGAAGAAGTGGAAGAAGTGGAAGAAATGGAGGAAGTGGAGGAAGTGGACGAAGTGGAGGAAGTGGAGGAAGTTCACCAAGAAGTGGAAGAAGTGGACGAAGTGGAAGAAGACGAAGAAGTGGAAGAAGTGGAAGAAGTGGACGAATTTCTGGAAGTTGAGGAAGTGGACGAAGTGGTTGAAGTGGACGAATTGGACGATGTGCACGAAGTGGAGGAAGTGGACGAAGTGGTGGGAGGGGATGAATTTGACGAAGTGACGAAGTTGACGAAATTGACGAAGTGGAAGAAGTGGAAGAAGTGGAAGAAGAAGAGGAAGTGGAAGAAGTGGAATAAGTGGACGAAGTGGACGGAGTGGACGAAGTGGACGAAGTTGACAAACTGGACGAAGAAGAAGAAGGAGAAGAAGTAGAAGAAGAAGAAGAAGTGGTAGAAGTGGAACAAGTGGAAGAAGTGGACTAAGTGGACGAAGTGGACGAAGTTGAAGAAGTTGACGAAGTGGACGAAGTGGACAACATGGACGAAGTGGAGGAAGTGGACGAAGTTGTGGAAGTTGAGGAAGTGGACGAACTGGACGAAGTGGTGGAAGTGGACGAAGTTGACGAAGTGGACGAAGTTTAGGAAGTGGACCAAATTGACGAAGTGGAAGAAGTGGAAGAAGTGTACGAAGTGGGAGAAGACGAAGAAGTGGAAGAGGTGGAAGAAGTGGACGAAGTGGACGAAGTGGACGAAGTGGACGAAGTGGACGAAGTTGTGGAGGTTGAGGAAGTGGACGAAGTGGACGGAGTGGACGGAGTGGACGAAGTGGAAGGAGTGGACGGAGTGGACGGAGTGGACGGAGTGGACGAAGTGGACGAAGGGGACGAAGTGGACGAAGTGGACCAAGTGAACGAAGTGGACGAAGTGAATGAAGTGGACGAAGTTGACGAAGTGGAGGAAGTGGATGATCTGGACGAATTGACCTAGTGGACGAAGTTGCAAAGTTGACGAGTGGACAAAGTGGAAGAAGTGGACGATCTAAACGAAGTGGACGAAGTGGACGAAGTTGACGATGTGGACGAAGTGGACGAAGTTGTGGAAGTTGAGGAAGTGGACGGAGTGGACGGAGTGGACGAAGTGGACAACATGGACGAAGTGGAGGAAGTGGAGGAAGTGGAGGAAGTGGACGAAGTGGACGAAGTGGACGAAGTGG
>NC_142174.1:4762900-4817517 GCF_029865625.1 Vigna umbellata | reverse complement strand
GATTTTCGTATCACCTAGTTTATGCATGGAATCAATGACCAATTCAGGAAAAATCAGAATGCATAGTTTCAAACTATGAAGCTATCAAAAAAGTTACCAATCATATGCTCTGGTGTTCTTCCCTTGGAAAGCTTTGAACAGTATCTGACCATCTTCCAGGAGAGTGATCACTACTGTTAGATGAGACATGCGCCTCCCCTCTTGCATCTCTTATCATCTTTAAAACCTCTCTCATTGTAGGCCTGTTCTCTGGCACCAGTGAAACACATGCCATGGCAATGTTCAGAAGAGCCTGAAGCTTCTCTTCTGATGCTTCATTGCCTGAGGCAGGATCATCACCGGACTCTGTCTCTTCTTCGCGCACTGACCGGACCCACCTAGGTATGTCTGAACCATACGTCTGAACAAGGTCTTGGAAGGGTGTTTTGCCAGTTAAGAGCTCTAGAACAAGGACCCCAAAGCTGTATACATCAGCTGGTTGAGTTTGTGACCTTTGAAAGTTGCGGCATTCAGGTGCTCTGTAGAATAAAGATGTGGCACTGGGCTCGTCCATTGAGTCAGGATTTAGGAAAACAGTTAGACCATAATCAGTAAGACATGACTCAAAATCAGAACCAAGCAACACATTAGAAGATTTTAGGTTTCCATGTGTCATGCCGGGGTTCTGGTGGATATAGAGCAGGCCTGTTGCTAGATCTTCGGCAATCTTAAGGCAGGATGTCCAGTGAAGAGGTTTTCCCCCACCGGATGTTTTTGATCCTGCATTATAGTCATCGCAACAGCTCTTCTGTCAATCATTGGTTTGATAGTGATGTTAATATGCAGAAAGTTTCAGTTTAGTTCTTAGCATTTGGAAATTGTATAAGTGGTGTTCTTTAATTCCATGCACAGTGAAATGTGATGCCACTAGAATGTTACTGGTTTAAAATTCTGACAACTCTAAAAGGCTCAATTAACAAATACAAACAACTTCAATCATATCTAGGAAAGATCACTTAAACAAAATGACGATGGTGATAAAGTATAGCTAAATCCAACATATATGCCAGTCTTACTAGCATAATTTCAATAACTAGAGGCTAGCTCAAAGATAACATCACTTTATTGGTATTATCACTTGGATTCTCCATTTGTGCCATTTACTTTACTTTACATTCATGCAAGTATTATCACCATGTAAATTTTGTATTACCAAGACACAAGTCAGTGATGGAACACTGTAATTGCTTGAAGACTAAGGTTCACAACGATTTGCTTAGAAAATAAAGCAGCACAATGCATGTGATGAGAAAAACAATAGTTTCAAGACAGCAGAAATACACGTGAGGATCCAGGAAAAATGACAACTTGGAATGATTGACTACTTTCTACCCTCGGATACTATGGTTCCACAATAAAGAAAGGCTGACTTCTTGATTAGTTAAATGCTCTGCAAGAAAGCATATTATCTTATTCTTATATAATTGAAATTGGGGTTGTTCCCTAGGAATAATAAAGCTTAAACTTTTTCTCACAAATGCTCAACTTTTTACATCATCAAGTGAAGATAAAACTTATCTTCATATATCCACAGAATAATGTAACCGCTTTTATAGTTTAAACAGTTGCAAACACTGTTGTTTATCCAGCATCTTCCTTCGTATTTGAATAGAATTCCCATAAAAAGGATTAGGGCTTCTAGAAAGGGGATTAATGCTGGCTCCTAAATTCTTTAAGGGGCAATTCCAAAACAAAAAGATCTAATTTGCCATGCTCAAGATCGACGGGTAACCTAAATCCTTATTACTGAAATGCATATTTCAGCTATCATAACGAAAGGAATTCAACTGTGTTATTTTATTTTAAAAACAAAACAATCTTAAAAAGAACAGAACATGGGAACGTTCTAACCACTTTCTCCAATCTACGAATCCCGCTGGTAGGTGAGAGCAGAAAGTGTTGACCTGATAGATAGACTCTGGAAGAAAGGGAGAGAATTTACAAATGAATTATGAGATTTAAAAATCTGTATGACCTAATTTAACACCGAGCAATTCCTATAGAAAAAAATACTTGACACCGATTAAAGTGGATTTGAGATCACTGTAGAAGTACATGGCAGTACAGTAAAACACGAACTCCACTCTGTATAGCTGTGTAGTAATCTTTCCATGGTGGAGGGCGACAACACTAACATGGGGGTCACGCTATAAATGAGTTGTCAATTTAAGAGCACACACATATTTATAAAGTCTGAAATTACATCAAACAGTTTGAAAGAGAAAGCAGCAACCTTTGTCTTTATTTAACTAAATCTGAGGGAGAGGGAAAGGTTTAGTGCAAGGCATAATTGGAGGTCCCATTATTAAAAGATAATCATCTTTTAGGTCACTCTCAGCCCCCCTTTTCAGGAGCAAACTGCATTCTTATAATAATAGTTTTATCATTCAAATAATAAGCCATTCACACTAAACACTAAACCAATCATACAGACATGTCACTATTTTCAATTGAGCAATTATACAAACACCTGTGAGACAAATAGATTATTGTTAGAGAGTGGAAATATGCATTAATGAGTGGCATTGGTTATTGAGGAATGAGTGTAATGGAAGTTAAGTGGGAGATAGATACCGTGAATAAGGGAGAAGAGGCTGCCATTGGGGAAGTAATCATAAACGAGAAGACGTTCTTCTTTAGCCTGAAAATAGGCCCTGAGTGGGACCAGATTAGGGTGAGTGAGCCTTCCAAGAACATGAATGTGAGCTCTGAATTCTTCCAAACCAGGGTATCTTGCATCCTTCAACCTCTTAACAGTAACAATGAACCCTGATTCCATAACTGCTTTATACGTACTTCCGATAATACCCCTCCCCAAAGTCTCCGCGGACGCTTTCAGCAAATCTTCCAAACTATAACTCATCTCGCGATCACCTCCTCCGCAGAACACCAACTTCCCTAGACCCTCACCTTCCCACGCAAAACCCCCTTGTTTAGCACTGTCCCCGCCCTCGCCGCCGCCGCCGCCGCCTCCCGCACTCCCCGCCGCACCAGCCTCCCCCTCTGCCACGTCACCACCGCCCTTGCTCCTCGTTCCGGAACCCACCCTTGTCTTCCGCTTCCTGCAAATCGCCCACACCACAACCATGCACAACAGTATGAAAACAACGCCACCAACGCACCCTCCAATTATCTTTATCAGTTTGGTGCGGTTCGATGACGTCCGCTTCGACGCCGCCGCGGTGCCTCCCGGGATCAGCGGATAGCTGGGGCTTATCGGCGGCGCCGACGGAACGCTGCCGTTTTTGCACGGTTGGAGGATGTTCTCCCCGCAGAGCCCCGGGTTGCCCAAAAACGACGAGGCATTGAACCGGATCAGTGCGGCGGTCACCGGAATCTCGCCGGAGAGTCGGTTGTTGGAGACATTCAAATACCTGAGGCTGGTTTGGTTGAAAGGCGGGATGCTTCCCGTGAACGCGTTGTCTTCCAGGTAGAGGATGTAGAGTCGCCGGAGATTCAGAAGCGACGCTGGAATGTCGCCGGAGATGTGATTTTGCGACAGGACAATGACTTTGACGCGGTGGAGCAGCGCGACCGAGGAGGGGAACTCGCCGGAGAAGTTGTTGTCGTTGAGGAAAATCGATTTGAGGTTGATCAGGGCGGAGAGGTCAGGGACTTGGCCGGAGAGTGAGTTTCCTTTGAAGCTGAGGACTCGGAGCTGGTCCAAACGGTTCAAGATCTTGTCATCGAGAGAACCGGTTAGGTTGGAGTGTTCCAGAACGAGCTTTCTGACTCTTCCGTTGAAGCAGTCTTTGATCCCTTTCCAGGTGCACACGTCGGTTCCTTGCCGCCATGGGAGCTTGTGGAGAACGTCAATGGAGGATTTGAGAGCGAGTAGTGGCTGGGAATCGTCTTCTGCTCTGGTGGGTTCGGACAGGAAGAGACAAAGCACGGAGACACAGAGAAAAACAAAAACATAGGATCTCTCCATGTTAGGGACCAACCAACCACAGTTGAAGTTACAAACGAGGATTTCCAATTTCAACTGTTTTGGTTTCCCATTATGAGAGCCATTGAACACTTTAATGCATTTGAGGGTTAACAGTTAACTGACGTACATAAATTACAGCTGAAAAACGGTTGAAGTTGAGACAGATCTTTGGTTTTCTTAGCTGTTTCACTCACTCACTTTTAAGTCTTCAGATCTACCATTGACATTGACAAAACCCTCTCTTTCTATGATCCACTCGTGTGTCATGACATTCTTGTGGTAGAGTGGAGTAGAGTAGAGTAGAGTCCTCAACCACTCATCTAACCCAAAAGCTTGAAATGAGATTGAAGTTTGAAGTATGAAGCAATAACCATAGCAGTGGAAACAATAATGGAAGAGAGAGCTCTGTTTGGAAACTCAAGGGATCCATCAAATTGGAGACACCTACCGTTGTTAAAGTGGTTGCCTTTGCTGGGGCTGCCCTTGGTTTCTCGAAACTCCTCCACACTCGCAACACTCACGGACACAGTGGCAGAACTCTCACGTGAAATCATCCCAGTACCCGCAGACCACAAATAACCATTCTTTTCTTCTCTCTATGATTTATATATTGCTACACTGCTGCAACATTATTAAACAAAAGTGAACAACTTTGCAAGCAAACAAAAACAAGTACTGTTCTTTTTTTATCTCTGTAATCTAATCTATTATATTTGTATTTGATCCGTTCTGGCATAAACAAAACCAACCATGCATGTAATTTTATACTTACTTTCTTGGGTTCCTGACACTCGTGGAATTTAGCATTCTCAGAGCTTGCCGGAGGTGGGATCCAGCACTCTTCTCTTTAGAATCATTGCAATTGCAGCACCCATTTGAATGGAATGATGGTGGCTGAGAAAGTTTGAACACTTCCTCCAATTTTTTCCTGTTTCACAGGAATTGAATGTCTATGTCGAAAATAATAATATATTTACTACAGTGGTGGCAGTAGAAACACACATGGTGCAAGTGCAGATTCCAGCTGCTAAAACCGCTATGATCGAAGATCCATCTGTACTCTGAATGGGTTTGGAGCAATAATGAGAGAGAGAGAGAGTGTGTGTGTGAGAATTTCCCTACTTCATCTATGTGTATTATGCGTGTGTCTGACTGTTTCTGTCTGATCAGAGAGAGAGATGACAGAAAAGAACATGCTCCCCTTCTTCCTCTCCCAAAGGCAAAGGCCCCTCTTTCCTCTCAGGAAATTGGTGAACGAATTGAAGGCTAAAGAGAAGAACAATAAATGAAATTTCACAAAAAGCAGAAATCAGAAAATTGTTAAAAAAAACTCCAACACCTGCCACGTGTTGCAATTAAATGGCCACTGGAAGAGTCAAAGCAAAAAAGTGGACTGGTGCAGTTGAGCTCGTGTATTACTGATCATTGACTATTGCCAGCTGTCATATTGTATGTTATATCTCTTATCCTTTCTTCTGCTCCATCATATCATGTAGTATATAAGCAATGTACATTAACATGTTTGCTCAGAAAATTATGTCATTGGATTAAGAAATCGGAAGAAAAAAATGGAAAGATGGAGACTGAGAATGAACACATTAGGCCATGATTTTGTGGCTGTCTTGAGTTTCTCAGAGACCAAGCCGAAAGCGTAGGTAGAGATATTGGTTCTTTGATTATGAGTGGTCATCGAAAATCATGGTAACAAAATCCATTAATGTGTGGTCACAGTTAACAATAACAAAATGGGACTGATTTTCACATCTCTGTCAGCTCATCCACTCGATTAAAAATAATAATTTACATCAAAATTAATTTAATTAACATTAAATGTTGCCTTTCGAAAACATGTATTTCCAAATAACTGAGTTTTGATATAGGAATGTCAATTTATCAGAAGTAAGCGTTTTGTTGTGAAAAACTTGTTTTCTCTGATGTTTCAAGTATGAGGATAAAATAAGGTTATCCTTAACAAAACGCATGTTCTAAGAGTGTGCAAAGACTTCAATTACGATGTGGGACCAACCTTTGCTGAATTTTTATTATTTGACTGAGATTGGAAGCAAAACCTGCTTGAAGTTAAATGTAAGAGTAAGACAATAAACAAAGAACAATGGGAAGAACAATACGCAATATAATTTATTATCTTTGAATTTGGAAGGATGAATCCAATGAAAAATTTAAAGTACAAGGCATGCCATAAAGCTTTCGGTCATGTTTAATATAAGAGAAAAAAGAAAACTAGGGAGTTCAGTCTTATTAATTTTTACTTAATAGTTTAAAATTAGAGTAACTATGAGTTACTAAGGATTTATTGTGTAAGAGATATCTAACTTATGTCATTATTGAATGATTAATTCTCCAATGGTAAATAAATGCAGCATAAATTGTACAGATGAAAACTTCTTTTCTTGTTAACTAAAATTCATGTGACTCAGTGATTCTATAGGAAATTCACTTATAAGATTCACATGGATTCCACCTAATAGGATAAAGTGTATAAATAAATTAGAATGTTTTGATAATATTTTTCTTCCATTTATTCAATGACTAATAGATACCTTTTCAATGCTTTGATATTGATGTGACTTCCATTCCTTGTTTGTGAATGATTGCAAAGAAACACTGTCTATCCTAAAATCGACAGAAGAATTATTACCCTACAACATTCGGGAATTTGGAAAAACATAAGTAAAAATACAAACTCATAACTTCTATAAAATAAAAATCACCCTTCACTTCCACAATTCATCAACATATTAAAAAAAAACAGATTGTGAAAAAAAAAATTACCTCAACAAGGTCATGAAATTTCACCATGAAATCTCATGAAATTTGAGAATTTATGGTCAAAATGATATTAGATTTTCTTAGACGAATATATTTATATTTCATAAGTGGTCACTTTTTTCAATCTATTTCAAAAGGAAAATATAATAAAATATAATTTAAATATTTTGTAAAGAAATTAAAATAAATTCAAATTTCAAAGTGAATAACATCGTAGTACAGTACTACATAGGTTTCCCTTTATCACTTGTACCAATTCAACCTACAGTCACAAATGAAGAATAGTGGTTGTGGGTTATTCATTTTTTTTAATTTAAAATATGATAAAATAATATTGAAAGAAAAACTATCCATATTTTATAATATTTGAGTATAAAGTGTAATGGTTATCCTTTTGAGACACGCTGTCATTTGTTTGATTTCTGCTTTTAGCTACGACGTATTTGTTGTTTAATGATTCTGTGTTCTATTTTGCATTCGAGGTTTGGGATAATTCCTCCATTATACTGACATTGAAAACATGTATCTAATATATTTTTAAAGAAAATAATAAAAAGTATGAGCTATTTTATATTAATCGTAATATTCTTATATATTTTTAGTTTCAATATTTAAGAAGTTTATTAAATGTGATTCTTTATTTTTTGTCTTAATTTAATTTTCTATTTTATTTAAAATAAGTTAATATGGACTATTCTATTAAATTTTTGTTCGTTGAATTTATGTTGACATCATTTCAAATGTGACTATGTTAGTGATTTTAGATTTCTTCAATTCTTCCCGCTTCGTTTCTACTTATCACATAGTCTATTCTATCCCGAGATAGTCATGAAAGTGCAATAAATAAATAAATAAAAAGGAGAAAATAAAAAATTAAATAAATAAAAATAATTGATAAAATATCACATTAAATAAATATCTCAAATATTAACACAAAAAAAAACTTATTAAACCTGTCATTTTTACCATAATCACATAACAACATACTTTTTAATACACAGATAAACAAGAAAGAGCAAAATAACATTCAAATCATATAATTAAGAAAGAAAATTAAATAAAAGTAACTCAAATAAAAAATATAAAAAAAATTATTAGAGTCTTTTAATCAAAACCTAATTAAAAATATATTTTACATATAATTAATTCACATACTAATTCTATTTTGGGGTTTTAGATATTAAAAAAAATTGACTTAAGTAAGATATTAGAATAAAAAAAACAAATTACTCAACTGAACTGCAAATTAATCTTTCAAAAAGCTATTTATTGCAATTAAATAAACGACTTATTTAATTATACTAGTCGTCTTAAATGTGTCTATTTAACGTGCTAACTGTATTATGTCCTTCAATCAAATTTTAGATTCTTGAAAATCGAAAGAAATTTCTAAAAACATAATTTATAAAAAATGTTTAGTTTTTTTTAATCCGTGAAGTACACCCTATATATATTAAAATTATCAACAATACTGTTGAGGCTATCATCTTTAATAAAATTTATTATTATTATTATTATTAATAATAATAATATAAAAGTATCACTCTTATTTTCTATCATGCTCTAACTATTGTCACCCTTATCGCCCAACAAAATAAGAAGTAGCGAGGGAGTCGTGATTACATTAAATAACTCTTAGAGAAATTAAGAAGTATATTTTAATAAATAACAGACTATGGATTTATTTGAAGAATGAAATAAAAATTGTAATTAGCAATTGGGATTTAAATAGTTACTTAATTTATTATATTCATGTATATTTAATTGTAATATAATTATTAAAGTATAAATTAGCCACTTTATGAATACGCCTTTAAAAAGTATATTCGTGATTTTGTTGTCATGTTGTGTGTGATCCTTAGCGTGCCAGGTTGTCAGGGTTTTAAGTAGTGGGCCATTTCGGATTGCTGAATCTACAGGTTGGTCTTGGGCCATTTGTTTTGTTCACTTCGGATTGCTGAATCTTTAAGTGGGCCTATATATATATATATATATATATATATATATATATATATCAATTGAATTAGAAGGTATCAAAAGGTGAAAACAATTCAAACGTGAAACTGAAATATTATGTGACACATACAAAAATTTAGCACAATTGAATTAAGGTTATTAAGTCTATTTATTTTAAAAATTTGATAACCAAACTATAACAGTACCATAAACAAATTATAATTTTACATTAAACTTTAAAAATTAAAAAAATATTTAACCATATTTATAATGCATATAATAAAGAAACTAGTATTCAGAATATACAATAAAAAATTGTCTTTTAAAATTATCTTTCTTTTTATAAAATTATATTTGGTTTATTAAAAATAAGCATATTCCTTTTAAATCTCACGTTATCTACAAATAAGATTAAATATGTTTCTTTTGTTTTTCTCTAAACTATTATAAAAAAAATTATACTTCATTTCTAAATTAAACTATAAAGTATTTAGTTCATACACTTTACAAAAATTATGTAAAATATCCTTTCAACAAAAATTATATATAGGTTATATTATAGTTTATTGTGAAACTCTTTTTGACTCATGGAAAACACTTCACTTGTTTATATTTTACATAACGGGTAAGGACTAAATACTGTATAATTTAGTTTTAAAATGAAATACAATTTTTTTTGGGTAAAATTTGAGTACGAAAAATCCATTTAACTCATTTAAAATATATATAAGTAATTACATGTTTATATAAGTAATTACCTCAAATCAAATTAGATTTTATATTTATTATTTAAGAACTTTTCATGTTTAAAATCATTCAACCTAAAAAAACCTATCTCAATTAATTAAGTTTTAGTTCATTTTCCACCAAATCACTTTTTACCAAATCTATTCAAATGAATAAAGTCACGACGAAATGATAAAAAAAAATTGAAGTTATGCAATCCTAGGACTACTTTTAATTATTTCTACTTTTTTATTATAACAACTATATACTCTTGATGGCAATGTTGTGTTATTAAAACTGACAATATGTTAATATGAATGTAACTTAAAGTGAAAGAGTCAGACAATGAACAAACAACAAAGAAAAAGTAATTTGAGAACTTTTCACTTTTCATTAAGTTTTATTAAGTTACATTGTAAACTAAAACTATATAAAATGAAAAAATAATTACTTCACAGAAAGCTTTACAAATTGTTTTATTGTGTTTGATTGATTTTGGGGAGATACGTTTAGGAGTTGTGAGAAAGAGCTATTGTTTTTGACAGAGTGACTTATCTTCATTTCGTAATCACCATGAAAAAGAGAGAGCTCAAGGTATCCATTTTTATCTGTAACTCCAGACAAATTCTTTGGTTTCCACTGAGCAAGAAATCTGTCCACAACCTTCCCTGCTGCTAAGTTTTTGAAATTGTTATCTGTTAAACAAATTCTGTAGCAACCTTGTGGTGACAAGGCTGTCCACATCACAATACCTTTAACCATAGGGTGACTATGTAGCTCTTTAAGACCAAGCTCAAAGTATTGTACCTACACAGATCATAGGTTTAAATATTAAATATTCATTATGTAAATAAAAACTTAAATGATAATAAATATAAGTGGTGGAAGTCCTACATTGATTAGACATAAGACTAATTTATAATATATAAGTAGGTGCAAACCTCTTACAAGTCAATTTTGTGGAGTTGAATTAGGCTTAAAGTTCATTCTTTAACATGGTATCAGAACTATGGTTAGAGCCTATCCTACTCGCTATCGGACCGTTATTGGACCACCCGTTAATGTATAGTCTCACCATCAAAATGATTTGTGTTGGAGTCCCACATTGATTATAGATAAGGTTAATTGAATTCAAAATTTCGAAAAAATACTAATTCGAAATTTTTGTTAGAGTTAAGAGACTAAAAACACATTTAACCTAAAAACTATGATATGTTAACAACTTTTTTTAATAACTTTTTAACAATAAACTATATATCAGTGTTTATTAGTTTGTAAATATCAATCATGAAGTACCACACATACTGTTATAAAAAAATTGTAAAAAAAAATGTTAAAAAAACATTTTCTTTAACCTAAATACCTTAAAAATATAACATGAATTTGTTGCATGAAGATAAGAATTTGATTGAAATAAAATGCAAAGTTGGTAGGGTCGAGTTATACCTGTCTAGGTTGATTTGCAACATCAAATTCTGTAATCCAAATGGGCAAACGAGTGGCACCAAGAAAATCTAAAGATGCTCTAAGGTATGGAAAATTGATACCCTTATCACCGAAGTGGGACTCCAACCCAATTCCCAAACGGATTGCACTATTCTTTTTATAACTCCGAATTTGTTTAATCTTCTGGACGTACCTTCCTGGGCTTGCAACACTATCTCTATTGTCCTCAATGGTGTTATACTCGTTCAGAAACAAAGTGGTTCCTGCGTCAACATTATGAATCTCCTCGAAAATTTTGCTGGAAAAGTCTGGTCCAAGTTTACTTTCGTAGAACGAAAAGTGTAGATTTTCATTGACAACATCCCATGCAATAACCTTGCCCTTGTATTTTGACACGACAGATTTGAGCCTCTGTTCTGTTGCAGAAGTTAGTTGGGTTGGAGACAGTGAAGGAACCCAACCAGGTTGGAAACTAGGATCGTCCCAGAATACGTTGTGGCCTCGAACATCTATGTTGTGGTTCTTAGCAAACTGCAACATAGCATCGGCTGTCGTGTAGTCTTCCTTACCTTGCACACTTTCAGTGCTGTACCATTTCATTTCGTTTTCAAACGCTGTCACTGTGAATCTAGAGGCGAACCAGTTTTGGTATAATGCATTGTTTAGGATGTATTTATTCATCGAACTCCCAAACGGAAAACTTGCCTTCTTCATTTGAAATGATATCTTTGCGTTTGCTAATGGCTTTCCTTGTTCATCCTGTGCTTGGATTAATACCTTCCTCTTACGATTCTGCCAAATCCAAATCAAAGTTAATTATAATAATTTTTTAAGAGTAACTAGTCATACGAAAATTAATAATATCAAATAAATATAAAAAATATATATGTATCAAAATAGATTTTTTAATTTTTAATTAATAAGACATATGTAATATTCTTCCCATATATGTAACTTACAATAACGAGACATGAAATCAATTTATACCATATAATCAGGACTCAAACAGATAAAACCTTTACTTTAAATGTCAGAGAAAGATTTAATTTTCTTTTGTAACTAATTGCTTTAGACTAAAAAACAAAGACTGAACAAATTTTCTTTTAATACTCATTACTTTAATATGATAAAAAATGTGAAAAAATATATATTTTATTATTTATTCAATAATTAATATTTACCTGCTCAGTGCTCTGATCTTGATGAGAACTCCATTCTTTATCTGTGAATGGCTGTAAGGAAACGCTGTCTATCCATATTTCGACAGAGGTATTATTGCCCTACATGATTTTGACAGTTAGAAAATTGGAAGGAAATTTCACATCGATTAAAAATAAAATTAATTTATATTACATAAACGAGTGTATCAGACATCATCAAATTTTATGTAAAAGGTTTTATGAAAATTTTACAAAAACACATTTATCAAAAGTCATGGTACCTCAAAATAGAGCTCTGCTGGTCCTGAATCTTGAGCTGTGAAACCACCCTTAAGCATAGACCAACACTTACTCTCAGCAAAAATGGCACCAGCAAAGTTGTATTCTTTGCTTGTTTTCACAATTGCAGTTACAAGGACATTCCCTGTACTTACTTGTATCCAAGCTGTAAAGGACAATGCTTTCTGGTTATTGATGTTTCATGTACCAATGACCTTATAAATGGGAAAAACATTGCATGATTTATGCAGTTTGAGAACAAATTTTACCAGACAAAGTATAATGTTTTCCCTTTTCGATAGAAATCTTTTGAGAGACACTGTCATGTGCATGTTTTCTGCTATGTGCTACCACATATTTGTTGCCTGATGATTCTCTGTGTTCTATTTTTGCATCCCCAAATGAATTCCATCCTTCAAGTCCATTATTTAGATCTGGGTTTCGGATTATTCCTCCGTTGTATTGAGGCTTCAATGGTTGTGTAAGACACTGAAATTGAATTCATATATAACCCATTATAAAGTAAGGAAAAAAACTATATATTAATATTTGTAATGTAAAAAACCTTTGAAAAAATAAATATTTACTTCGATACTTGCAGAATAATCATAGGATAATGCATCCACTTCAAAACCTGTGGTAGCAGCAAATGATATATTTTAGTTCTTATTTTATCAGATTTTCGTTAACATGAATGAGATTTTTAAGAATAAAAATATGAGATTAATGTTTGTAGCATCAATGTCCGTGACAAAAAGTGTCAATACACGAACCTGCGAGAAGAAAGGCACAAACCAGAAATATGAGATTCATGTCTTTTGTTTTAAACATTCAATAATTTGATTCCAAAGAATGAAAAGAAACAGAAGAAAATGAGAGAAAGAGCTTCAATGGTAACAATATGGATTTAAACTTAAGGAAAACCACTGTTTTATCAGTGCTATAATTAATGTGCACACAAATTAATAAATGGCTGTTTTTAATTCAAAAGTTACCATTTAATGTCTTCACATTCCAGCAAAAGGAAAAAAAATTATCCATTTATAGAATTAGATGTTTTTATTTTATTTTTTCAAATCATTTAAAACTAATTTTGTTGGTTTTCGAAAAAAGAATCATGTTTTGGTTTCTCTATAAAAATTTTAAGAAAGTCGCCAAAAATAATTAAAAAGAAGGAAAGATAAATATAAGACAGATGTTTGTCGATAAAAAAGAAGAAATAAAGTGAATTCTTTCATAAACCATTTTGGCATGTAAAACCACTCATTAATGGTATTTGAGATAAATGATTACATGATTTTCTTTTTAAGAATGATGATAATTGAAAATAAATAAAAATTTAGATCATGAGAATATATTTTTTTACATATGAATGAGATATTTAAAAAATAAATAAAAAATGAAAATACCATATAATTAATTACTGATGAATTTTAATTTAGTCCTTTAAAAATAGTAACTAATGTATAATTAATCACTGGAACTTTAATCTAATTGTACATAAATTAGAGAAACTTTTTTTATTCCTTTGGTTTTGTTTTAAAACATGACACATTCAAAAGTATTTTTTTTTTCTTTTTAAAAAAAGATCAGATTGTGCATTGATACTGCAATGTACTAATTTCAAATATTCCAGAATTGTGATCGAATATCTATCAACAAAATCATAATTATTAAATAACATACAAAATAAAATTTTAAAAATATAATATCATATTAAAATCAATATCTATAAATAATGCATATTTTTATATATATTTTTCTTATATTAAAATACATAAACAAATAAAATCAAATATATAGTAACGTTTTTGCATAAGTTTCAAAAAAAAAACTGTTTTCTTTATAACATTTATAAAGATAACGTATTCAAATCAATAAAAGAAATACATAAATTTTAGACACTATAAGAAATCTAAAAAAAAGAAGGACTTGTTTTCTTCACACAATAAATTTCCATCATGATTTTTCTTTTTGAACCGAGCAACACAATGTCATTAAAATATATAAAAAAAGTGATAAATAAAACTGAAATTTATTATCATTTCTGCAACCAAATCCTTAAAAAAAAGATGAATATAACTTAGTATCAATCAAACTATTTTTTTTTTACAAAACAACTTTAAAAGACAAACTGTGTTCCTTTTTGCATGGCAAAATGATTGCAGTGTGCTAAACTACTATTGAAAAAATGTGTTATGGTTTTATAGTTTTGGTACATAAGAAAAGTGTGAGAATAGAAATGTAAAAGAAGAAGATAAACCTCTCAAAAGGATGACACATAGCAGAAAGATGAGACTCATGGTTTTGGTTCCAACCTGCAAAATTTTTTGAAACCTGTTTTTTGAAAAAATAATTACTCTTATCTAAAGCTGTTAAATGGAACATTTGAGGAAAAGATCGACATGTTTGGTGTGATTTAATTCATATTTTAAATAGGTTAAACTTTTCCTTTTCCTTTTCAGCATGATCACATCATGATCCTTTGGGCTAAAACTCTTCTATTTTTTATCCATTTTAGATTCATTTCTTTAAATTAAAACTTCTTGTCTATATTTTTATAATATTTTTAAATCAATTTTCCATTTTGTTTATAAAAATTCTAAAAACGGAAAAATCCAAATTTTCAATCTAAATTATACTCAAATTCCGTTCGAGAACTTAATGTTGTTATGGGCTTAATTGTTTCCTAGACATCAGTGTCAAATATCTAAATTAAATCCGTCCATCTTTTACGTCATTATTATCATACCATCTTTTTCTCTTAATTGTATTATTTGGTTTTAAAATTACTATACCCAAAATGAAATATATTTTTATTTATTCCTTTATTTTAATGTAAAAATATTTTTTTTCTTTTTTAAATTACTTTTGAATTGTTTTGACTAGACTAGATTATCAAAAATTCTTTTTCAATAATACAAAAAGTCTAGATTAGGAAATAAATTTTCTGATATATAATCAAATTAATAAAGTTCAAAAGTATTATAGAACAAGAAAAAATTCTAAAAACGTATCATATATTAACACAATCAAAACATTTTGTTCAATTTTAATATCATGCATTGAACAATCTTGAGAATAATTTTTTTTAAAGCAATGTCTTTTAAAAATAAAACTTCATAATAATAATTTAATATATATTTATTGATATTATTGAGATGATAACATTATGATATTATGATATTGATAGTTTTCTTTTTTATTTTATTTAGAAAATATATATTCTTAATTTAAATAAATATTTTTTGTTACTATAATATTGTCTTAACTTGTTATAATATTATTTTAATTTATATAATAATATTTTATAATAATTTTTATTAACAAATGTTAATTGTTAATATTTAAAAACAATGGAAGTAACAATTTTTACGATTGAATCTATTTTTTAATTTCATTGTAAATTTCGTGATTGATACTTGTAATCGATCTTATTTCCCCACCTAGTGTTATATTGTAATGAATAATTTTATTTTCTATTTTATTATGGTTAAATATTTATTCTTTTCCAAAATTTATATAATATTAAACAGTTTATTTATAAGTATTAAAAAATTACATTAAATAAAAAATAAAAAATATATATTATACTTATATATTGTGACATAAATATTAGACAACGATCCGGTTCTATGATATGTCACAATAAAACTTACAAACCTCGATAATATGCATGAAATTTAAAATATAAACATAAACATAAAAAAATTGAAAGTTCTTTTTCTTTTGTGGTATTTTTTTTAAAAGAAATACATCGAGATAGTCCAATAGCTATAAATTATGAGTAAATATATATACAAAATTATGATACATCTCTAATTTAAAATCTTAAAATTATATCTATATGTGTTTTCTATATATATTACTTTCCTTTTTTATTTATAGTAATTTATATTTGGATTTATACTAGTTTCTTAGTCAAGTATGAGTTAAGTTTTACCATAATCTTTTATCATTTTATGATTTTTTTAAAAGAAAAAAAAAGTTTTACCATAAACTTTTACAACATCTAATAAAAAAGCTATTTCATAAAATTTGAAATTAAAATATATTACAATTGTTCAAAGAAGTAAGAAATGTATTTTACTAAATAATAAATGGTGGAAATATATTAACCGTTTTGAATATTTTTCTTTAAAAATTGAAATCATGATTTTATTGTCATGGTGTTTGATCCAGAGTGTGCCAGATTGTCAGCATTTTATATAGTGGGCCATTTGGGATTGCTTAATAGATATTGGGCCTTGGATCTTTTGTTTCTGAATTATTTCAGCCCAGATAAAATAAAAACGAAAATAAAATAGTAAATAATAGTGTCATTTTAAGCGTGCACGATGTTACACGTGCATGCCACGTAAGAGAGACGCAAGGAAGCTTCCTTGGACACCAAATACTATAATGCAAGCTAAGATTTTCTTCATTAAATTATTCGACCAAGTTTACAAGCTTTCATTATATTTTTTAATTGATTTCTCAAATACTCCAAGAGTTTAATAAGTAATGTTTAATTATAATTAAAAGCAGCTAAAACACTGGTACCTTAAGTTAAATTGCATGAATTAACTTTAATTAATTCCTGATTAAATTTTAACTTGCCATGTTCATATGTGATTACTCAATGATGATTAGAGCATATAATATTGATATCATATTGATCCTAAATACTCACTCTCAATTTTACATTTTTCGTTATTTACTTGACTTCTACTACGTATATTATTTATTATTGTTTTTTATTTATTTTAAATGGTATTACTTAAATTTATAGCTTGAATATATATGTAATAATGATGACAACACACGAGAGTTTAAATACACTTGTTTTTAACGTAAAATATCTTGTATTTTTCTCATTTGTGCCTAGTAACGTGTATATCTTTATTTGCACTGATATTCTCTAATATTTATAAACTAATAGCAAAAAACAAATATAATGTTATCAAGAATTTAAGGTGAAAAAGACACATTTTATTAAATAATAATAATGACAATAAAAAAAATATTAAATAACAATTATAACAGTTAGTGGAAGTGTTTACTTTCATTAGATAATTAGATAATTATCAGTTATCAGCAACGGATAAAAGACAAGAATATCACACCCAATTGCAGAGAAAACCAAAAAACCAATAGCCAATGGCAGAAGAGTGAAAATATCCCACTTTCTCAATCCGTGTAGCGTGTGAAAGGAATCGGCCACGTCATCACTAGTGATGTAAGCAAGTTAGAGCGAAAGAGTAGAACCAATACTTATCTGACACGTTGCAGCTCGATTAGATGTAAATATCTCATCGCACGGATCAGCAGCGGGCGCATGTAAGGGCTAGTTTCTCGCGAAGCACGGGATTACTCCGCGCGGAAACTTCTGCTTAGTCAAGGACTCTTGATATTGTTATTATTTATTATTAATTAAAATTAAAGGGTCTCGCGACTTTGATAGAGTGTTCAGCGACGCCGCGTTAAGCAAGCTTGCTCCTCTGAAAAGATAACCAACAGAACGCAGCGTTTAATCGAATTTGATCTCTCTTCTTCTTTGAAGGGGAAACGAAGGGTTTCTTCTTGTAGCGTTGCAGCGATTGGAGAGAATGACAGAGATGGGGGTTTCGGATAATTGCAAGGGGTTAATACTGGCGATGAGTTCCAGTGCATTCATCGGTTCAAGCTTCATCTTGAAGAAAAAGGGTCTTAAGCGTGCTGCTGCACGCGGTACTCGTGCAGGTAAATTCTCTTTCTTCATTGTCAAATCGCTCAGCTCTGTTTTTACAAGTTGCTGTTTTCTGATTTTCTTCCTTGTGTAATCAAGTATTGACATTATGTAGTATATGGTGTTTTAGATCAGATCCATGCATGTTTCTTGGCTTGCGATCCAGGTTTTGATGTTTTGATTTTTGAAAATTGCAGGAGTTGGTGGTTATACTTATCTGCTAGAGCCGCTTTGGTGGGCTGGCATGGTAACGAGTGAGTGTGGCAACTTTATTTCTTTCTCTGAGGTTGTACTCAGGTTATCTACTGTTTTGAAATGAAATTTAATTGGATCTTGAACTATGTGCTTGCAGTGATTATTGGGGAAATTGCAAATTTTGTGGCTTATATCTATGCTCCGGCAGTTCTGGTGACTCCCCTTGGTGCACTTAGTATTATAGTTAGGTACTCTTAGCTTTCAATGCAATTTTGATAGTTCTGGTGAATTTTGTATTAGTATGGTGGAACTAACATATGAAGTGTCGGTCGCTAGCGCTGTTTTGTCGCACTTCTTGTTGAAGGAGCGGCTTCCTAAGATGGGCGTGATGGGATGTGTATCCTGCATTGTGGGTTCAATTGTTATTGTCATCCATGCTCCACAGGAGCAGACTCCAAGTTCTGTCCAAGAAATATGGGATCTGGCTACTCAACCAGGTTGGATTTTATCCTGTTTTAATTTCACTTCGTTGCATACCTATATTCTGGTATCCTAACCGATGTTCTCTGTCCCCCAATTTCTTTCCTGCAGCATTTCTGATTTACGTGATGGCAACAGTTTCAGTAGTTTTGGTCTTGATCATACACTTTGAACCTCGCTATGGACAGAATAATATGCTGGTTTACCTGGGAATTTGTTCATTAGTGGGCTCACTTACGGTAATTGAATCTCTTTGTGATGAAGTTTCATATCAATATTGCAGTGGTTAGATAACTGTTTGCTACTTTGTACGTTAATTTTGTTACATTTTCAGGTTGTGAGCATAAAAGCCATTGGAATTGCAATAAAGCTTACACTTGATGGAATCAGTCAAGTAGCTTATCCTCAGACTTGGTTTTTTCTTAGCGTGGCAACAATCTGTGTTATTACACAGTTGAATTACCTTAATAGGGTGAGTGATGGAACTTATGACCAAGATTATAAGCTTTGTTTACATATATTGAAGGGGAATTTTTCTTCTTTGGCCTGCATTTGATGCATGATTTATGGTTTCTTATTTTTATGTTGTTCCCTGGGGGCAAAGGCTCTTGGACTGCATTTGATGCATAGTACATTGTTTCTTATTTAGGAAAACCAATTAAAAAGGCCGATCTTCTAGTTCTGGTAATTAGATTAAAGGTATATTTAGATTAACTCTCCATAAGCACTTTTAAAATTAGAAGAAATGAAATGAGTTTTTCTGCATGCTAAACTTAGTTTATGTGCAAATTAAAAATTTTCGTCTAAAGATGCTGCTGATACGATAGAACTTCTAAAAAGTAATTTATGCGTAAAATAAATATTTTGATACATTTCAGCTTAAATGTGGTGTGAAGTAATTCATATTGCTCAATGATGCATTGCAATTGTTAGGAGTTCAGGAAAGAATTGATTTACTTGGTTGTGGGTCAAGCATTCTGAAATTTCATATTTGAATATGAACTGGGAAAATTTTGAAGTTTGAACTGGACAGATCTTGAAATAAGACCCACTAAAATTTATACATAGAAGTATAAAACACAATGTCGTGACCAATTCTATCCTCTATATATGTAATTGTACTTAATCTCGCGAGCTTTGCTTTCCACATCCTGATTCAAACATTCTTTTTATGCTACTTGCAACAGAATTCCACTAATCTTTTCTCCATTGATACAGTTCTTTAGGTTCCCATTGATATAAACTTTTCTTATCATCAATGTATGATATATCTGTATTAGTATAGCCCAAATGCTTTTATCAAGTCTTGAGCTTATTTCACTATTAAACCATTTCAGGCTCTGGACACATTCAATGCTACAATTGTTTCTCCTGTATATTATGTAATGTTCACAACTCTTACAATAATTGCCAGTGCTATAATGTTTAAGGTATGATAATGGATTCATTTTTCTTTGATTGCTTTGGTTATATCTCAACTTTTCTTTTTTGTTGAACAATAGGATGTGATAAGCTTGATTATTTACTTTCAGGATTGGTCTGGTCAGGATGTCAGCAGCATAACCTCTGAGATATGCGGATTCATCACCGTTCTTTCAGGAACAATCATATTGCACATGACTAGAGAACAGGAAGATTCTAATATGCAAAGTACATACATAATAACATATTCCTTTTAGTCTTTTTCATGCCAGTTTCCATTTGTTTGTTGATGCATTGATAGACTGTTACAACTCATAAGAATTTGGCTATTGCAATTAAACTTAAATGATGGTATGTTCTCTATTTGATGCAGAGACCTCCAGATGGTTCACTCGTGAGGATTCGATGAAGGGTGTGGAGGATGAACACCTCATTTTCATTCACGATTCAGACTATCCCGAACGTTGAGTTTTCCTACGATGTTAGGTTGATGGAGCCGATACAATGACGTGAGCTGCCCATGGCCATATGGTGTGGTGCTTCTGCAGTGTGGATAGCTTGTCCTGGAGTTTAATGAATTCAAGCATCCATGGTGCTATAGTTCTATAACCATTGCTTTCCATGCTGTTGACTGGGGCCACTCAGAACTTGCGAAATACTATAATCGTGATTGAAGTGCCGAACCATTTCTAACTGAAATGGGATTGCTGTCTCATTACAACGAAATTTTTGGAGCGATCATATGCCATTGTTCTATTCTGCGTCTTAGCCAGTGTAATATTTCTTCACACACACACATTGATATGTTACTAGGAAGTCAGCAATTGTTTATATAGTTCCGTCTATATTTTCTCATTTAATTAATTATTAGATTTATCGTTTTATTTCTTGAATTAGGTAAAGGAAAAATCTATTGGTTTGTTAATGGTGAAGATATTTATTCTTCCGAACTTCTGATGCAAAAGTGGATTATTTTGTTTATTATTTCTTTTTACCTTGTTTTATTTTCTTTCTCAATGCTTGAGGGCTCTATCAAATATAGAAGATTTTGAATACAGTTATTCGCATCAAAGAATCTGCTACTGGTTGCGAGTTTGGGGTGCTTTTGCTTCGCATCTATCTTCGAAAAACTTCCTCCTATCTCCATTTCTCACTTATTGCGGTTTAGATACAATGATTCTTAAATGGTTGCTTCAATTCAACGCCAACTTGGTGTAAATCTTAATGTCCTTGAAGTAAGTAGAAAAATATGTTTTCTTATAAAACACAAATTTACGAATTGGAGAAAATTGGTGAGTTTCAAACAAATTATGTAAATGGACAAGTTGGATGACTTTTAGACGTAAAAGTCTTATTTTATATTATGACTTATTTTGAAACAAAAGCTAAAGTCATTTTATAAAACATTATTTCATCGGAGTCACTTTTGAAAATTGTATAAAATAATGTTAGAATCAACAATTTTGTTAGTTAAAAGATTACATACGAATAGTTAAAAAATAGAATAAAGTACTGCATAATTTTTTTTCTCTTTTCCTATCTTTCTAGTTCAGTGTTTACTAGTGCATTTTTCTCACTGCCATTAAAACACAAACCCATATTATACACACGTAATTAACTCTTTAAAAATATCTCTCAACATATACAATACGTTAATATAATATACAACAATATTTAATGATATCTCATAATATTTAACCATGTTTTTTAAATAATTATTAAATTATTTTTATCTTTTACTTAAAATACATGTTTAATCTCGTTGATTTATTTGTTTTTAATTATTTTAATCTTCCAAAAGACAATCGCGTTTCCCTTTTTATCATAAATAATTAATTTATTTTAAAAATATTTAATTGTTCTTATTTGCACACTTTTAGTCCGATCTAAATAACCCCTAGTGTTTTAAAATATGACTTATCCATTTTAGTGTTATTTCATATGCAAATAAAAATATAACTTGCACAGAAATAATGAAAACTCTAGACTATCATAATACAAATTATAATATAAAAAAATTAGAGATAAAAATAATGATAAAAAAATCTTACTAATAAATGAATAAATAAATAGATAAGATTTTTTATTTAATTTATTGGCCATAATCTCACTTGTTAGATATAACAAATAATAGTAGAAATCTTATTAAAAAAATATCATTATATGACAGTAGTAAAGAAAATAATCAGGTCTGTGGATATTAGAAATTAATTTGAAATAGTTAGTTTTGATTAAAAGATAATAATGATATTATGAAAAGAATAAGGTAAGGAGCATCACAATGGTGGAGTGTGGCTATATAAATGTCCACCGTGTGACAGTGGGTGGCTGAAGAAAAACGCAAGGTGCTCAAACAGAGAACAAAGAAAAGAGAGAGAAAAGAAAAGAAAGTGCGGTGGTGAAGCAAATCAGAGAATGGCGGCTACTGTGTCTGCGTGGTCAAAGCCCGGCGCGTGGGCCATCGATTCCGAGGAACACGAGGCTGAACTCCTTCAACAGAACCCCACCAGCGACACTGTCAAACCTCTTGCCGACTTCCCTTCCCTCGCTGTCGCCGCCGCCACCAAGCCCAAGAAGAAGAAGGCCCAGACCTACTCCCTCGCGGAGTTCACTGCCAAGCCCGACACCGCCTTCGCCGACCAAGATCCCGTCGTCCTCCCCACCGGCCCACGCCAGCGCACCGCCGAGGAGCTCGACCGCACCCGTCTAGGTGGCGGCTTCCGCTCCTACGGTGACCGCCCTAACAGGAATTCCTCGGGGGACGACTCGTCGAATTCCCGTTGGGGTTCATCTAGGGTTTCTGACGAGCCCAGGAGAAACGGTTCCTTTGGGGCTAGGGATTCCAATCGCGAGCTTCCCCCTTCTCGCGCTGACGAGACTGATAATTGGGCAGCGGCAAAGAAACCTTCGGGAGGGTTTGAGAGGAGGGAGAGGGATAGAGGAGGGTTCTTCGATTCGCAGTCGCGCGCTGACGAATCGGAGAGCTGGGTTTCGAATAAGAGCTTTGTGCCGTCGGAGCGGCGATTCGCCTCCAACGGTGGAGGGTTTGAGAGAGAGAGGAAGGTTATTGGGTTTGGCTCCAGCGGCGGCGCTGATTCAAATGACTGGAACAAGAAGAAGGGCGAATCCAACGTTGGTAGCGAGAGTGTTGGTGCTGGTGGAGGGAGACCAAGGCTTGTTCTGCAACCTCGGTCTCTGTCGGTGTCCAATGAAGGGGGGGATGGGAATGTGGGGAAACCTAAAGGGGTTAATCCATTCGGAGAAGCGAGGCCAAGGGAGCAGGTTTTGGCGGAGAAAGGGCAAGATTGGAAAAAGATTGATGAACAGCTTGAGAGCATGAAGATTAAGGAGACAGGTGGAGGTGAAGCCTTTGTGAAGAGGGGTTTTGGGTCTTCCAATGGAGGAGGACGAGCTGCTTTGCCTGAAAGTCGCACTGAGAGGAGTTGGAGGAAGCCCATTTCTGATGATGAAAGTCCTACAAGGTTTGTCACTGATACTATTTCTTCTTGGCTCCTTGTTTTCATGGTTGAGATTGTGCTGTGTCTTTTATCATATTGGATGTTTCTTGCTAGAATTAGCTTCTTTAGATACCGATTGATTCAATGTGTATTCTTAGCTGATGCTTAAGTGTGAAAAAAAAAATGAACCAAGGGCTCAGAATTGTTAATTAGTCTGGTTAAGATATGCTTAGGAATGTTAATTTACACTTTCATATCTGTTCTCAAGAGTTTATTTTTGTGTGTATCGTGGTACTCTATCTAATGCGGTCCATGTCTAATGCTATGTACTATTTTTCTGGTCTTTTGTAAATCTTTAGTACTGTCTTTTGTAAATATTAGGTAACACTTTGTATTGCCGACTTTTCTGTATTTTCCATGCCAATATGATTTTGAAGCATATAGTAGTGCTGTTTCTCCTGGATTACATGAATGCTATTAGGCTTTGAGTCATTTAGCTGGCTTAATTCTTGATTGTCGGAAGATCTGCAAGCAGAAATTGTTCCATGTTCTTAATTTCTGTTGGAATCTACTCATTTCCTGATGTACTTATCATCTAAGCATTATTTTTATTAAAAAGATGATAAACTGGTGGACCCCATCAGTAGTTAATCAAGCTTGAAATATCATGATTTGAATGGAACTGAACACAATCCTGCTTAGTGCTTAGAGCATGCCAACATTTATATTTTCTCCTATGTGGAGTCTGTTTGTTACATGTATATGATTTTGTTCTATTTATACTGCTACTGCTGTTGAGCTGGTTGTTGTTGATCGCAGTGCTGAAAAAGTTGAAGATAAAGCCGTAGAAGAAAATTGAAGATCTATCAATTACTTTAGGTCTCTGCAGATTGATCGACGAGAGTTGGATATCAAAAAACTTATTTTTTTGTTTCCCATTGAAGTTTTGTCCGTCCTCCTATCATTTTATGTTTTATTGTGAAATTAATACTGGAACAGTCAAGTGACATTTTTGATAGAAGTGTTGGTAGCTTAGGCAGTCGTTTTTATGAAATGTTTGTCAGAAAATGTTGCCGTAATCTATATAAGCTTGGTGGTGAATTTGGGATTTTGCATTGCTTTAAAACGTTTTATCAAATGATGTTTTTGTTCAACTCAATATATATATATATATATATAGACACACACACACACGTATGCCATTTGGATATTAGAGAGCCGTAATGTTAATTGTTACAGATGGCACCGTTCTCTGCCTGCACGTTACCTAGATTTTTATTCAACACAACTTATGCTTAAAATCTGTCCTATTCCAATAAGTTCTAACGTTTTATTCGGTTATTTCATTAGCAGCAGGGTATAGAAAAAGTGTTTTAAACTTAACATTTCAACAAATTTCATTATTCTGTGTTTTAAACGTTTCAGCAAGTTTACCAAAGTGCATCTTTATTAATAAATTATAACCCTAATCATGAGCGCTGATCCAATTTCAACAAGTTCATTTGATTAGGATAAAACTTTTCAAATGTAGTTGGAAAATCATTGGTCAAATACTGGTGATTAAGTCAATCCAATACAGAAACCATGCTTTAGATTTAAAATTTTCTGTGAAATTTAAGTTCAAAAACTTAGATTTTCTCATGCTTTAAATAAAACTTAACATCCCAATTTAAAGAATATAAAGTGAAGTTATACACATATATACAGTCATATTGAATATAAAGGTTATTTAAAATAAAGATAAAACTATATCAAAGAGAACTTATACTGCACAAAACATTTATATACATATAAAATTACTAAAAGGTACTACATCTTCTATAAGTCATTTCAACTATCTATCACTTGCTCATGCGTAATCATAGTAGAAATAAACCAGACAACAACAATAAAAAAATAAAATTGTGTTACCATATCTATAAATTTATAAGATTCAAATTGTAATTCCCTATTCAAACTGTATATACAAAATCATATACCACTCCCAATATTTCTCAAATCAGATATAATTCAACTCATCCTTTATATTTTTCAACACTTCACAATCAATTTTACTAAACAACGTTCAGCGTATTTTTGAATTAAGTCAATCAATTTAAAATCAAACAATCAAATCATTTCATCAAATATAAAAACACACACAGATTAAAAGTTTAATCAAATGTAAAAATATTATTCACTTTCCTGACATGCATGATGTCAGAACCATTAAAAACACACTAAAAACTCCATTTGAGTGGAAGACAAATGTCGAGAAAGGGGAGCTGGAAATCAAAAAGTGGAAGACAGGTGTGAGCAGTCGAGTGGCCATTCAGTTTTGGAAGGTAGAAGTAAAACTTAGTTTTTCAAAATTCATGCCACTCTCTGCATGCAGTCATCTTCTTCAATCTTCTGAAACTCTATTTTTCTCCTCCTTCTCTCTAAAAAACTCTTACTTCTCTCTACAAAATCTCACTCTTTTCTTCTTCCGATCATCAAACAGACCACACCTGAACATTTCCGGCGTCGAGGACGTTCGTTTGAACCGATCAGTTCCGGGTTCTAAGTTGGTAAGTTCTCTCTTCATTCAGTCGGTTAGCTTCTTGGTACATGCAAACCTAGTTTAAGGGTTGCATGAGTCAATCATCTTGTTCTGAGAGTTTCTGGATTTCTGTTTGGTTTAGTTTCTTAAGGCGTGACTGTAGAACGCTAAGGTCTCTTGCAAAGGTGAACCCGTATTCTGAACTGTGAACGTTCGGTCACGCTTAGAGGTAAGGAAAGCTTATATAATTTGATTAAGATTCTTGTTTTGAATGGATGAATGTTCGTTGATTTCTGAATGAATATGAAGTATGATTGTTGATATGTTTTGACTGTATGAAGTGTGAATATTTACTATGATATGGATGTATGAATGTATGAAGATAGATGTTGAGAAATGTATTGATAAGATTATGAATTCTAAGTCTAGAGTTTTATGTGAAAATTTATGTTCGTCACTGAAGATCTTTGACCGTTGGGTTTTCCTGTGGACTCGGTTGGAACTGGATTCTTTCATTTGGAAAGAATTCCAGTTGAGGACCGAGCATCTTCGTTCTGTAATATCTGTATATAAGCGTTCAACCAAGGATATTCGTTCCTTGGTGTTTGATGGTAAACTTAAGTATATCTATATGTATTTGTATATTTTGTTCGTTCGTGAACACTATTTAAATTGTATCTTATTATATTTATCAAGCCTTTCTTCTATAAGTTTAGTAGTGCTCGGTCTTACACCAAGCGCTCGTACTAAGTAGTGATCGGTCTTACACCAAGCGCTCGTACTAAGTAAGTGTTCGGTCTTACACCAGGCGCTCGTTCTCGTTTCCGTAATCTATCTTTATAATAAGAGCGTTCGTCCAAACTCCATAGAGTTCGCTCTCTACAATGCTCAGTCTTCAACTGACATTCGGTTTCCTTGAGGTTTAGCTCATTAAGAAGCTAAGTATTTATTGGCGATCGATTTCTTCATATGATTCTGTCAAGTACTATTATTTGGTGTCCTATAGTACCTGTCTCAATTGGTTTCGGCCTAGAGTCCTAGTACTCGGCCTAGGCTTTACGGTGTTCGGTTTGAACTCTCAAGAGTCAGTTCATTAAATTGGCTCACTTGGTAAACAACATTCAATTATATTAGTCTCTGAGAAGTATTATTATATTCGGTCCTTTTCACAACTAGTGAGTAACTCTCTCAATTTGATTATGTTTGAGTTGGAGACATCTCGGTCTCACTTCAAGTGTTCGGTCTTGTTCTGGATTAAAAACTAACGTGCGATATTTGGTATCCTAAGGGATCATTATTCAAATTGGTTCAGTTGAGGTTTTAATAATGAAAGTGGATAGAATACGATATGGATGAAATTACTTTGGTTATGGAAGAGTGTTCCGAGGAGGAATATCTCATGATTTGATATTGGAATGGTAAAGTATGAATGTGGGCACGCTAAGCTGGCGGTTCATCCTGATATTCCGTGATTACTCGTTTCTCACGTAAAGAAGGGTAAGTCATGTGTGGGAATGGCAGGAGGTCCTCGTCCTTATGGTTAATTTGGACGGAACGGACTAACCTCAGGTGGCAGCTGTTGAGGGTATCCCAGTTACTACATCACCCGGGTGAACGAACGTCGTAGCTACACATAATTCATACAGTCCGGACGGTCAGAGTCTAGTATTAGGCTTTGCATGAAAGAGTTAATGAGTTATCTTGTTTAAATTGATTGAGTGAGATATATGTTGATAATTGAATTAAATTACATAAGCTTACCCTATTTCCTGTCTTGCCCGTTTTGTACGTTCGGTGGTTGTCCTTCTGTTGCAATGATCATCCGTGTGGATGTGAGCAGAAGGAGAAGCTTTGCTGGAAGAGGCGCTGGAAGAAGAAAGTTTGGTCGAGGTAGAAGTTAAGACCGAACAGTAGAGCCGTTCGGTCAGTAGTTAGTTTCTCTGTGTGATAATCGTTCAGTCATCTGTTGTTTTCTTCTTTTGTATGACCGTTCGGTACGTCTTCTGTAAACCGTTCGGTCTAGATTGCATATTTGTACAGTTTTAATTTCCCCGTTATCTTGTAAGACCGTTCGGTCATAAACGTACTTCTCATCTTTTGTAAGACTGATTTGAAATATTATTAATATGTGATTATTTCCTTATATAGTTTTTATACTGTATTTTTGGGATGTTACAAATCTGAGTTAGAAATCTAAACACATTTTTATGACCTTTAAGCTATTTTAATCTTATGTGTTAAACTATGATTACATGTAACTTAATAATAAAAAAATAAAAAGTGAACTTATTTTATCTTTAATTTTTAGTCGGGTAAATGTGTGAAATTTCCCGTCATGATAACTTTTTGCAGTCTCTATTATTTCAAATTAAGAATTATGAAATAAAAAAATTAGAAAAAAAGGAAATAATTCTTTTAGAAAAAAGTTATATAAAAATGATGATTTTCTATAAAAATAAACTCTATAAATATAAATTTTATTTACAGTATAATATTTTAAAGTATAAAATAGTTAAGGTTATCTTTTAAAAAATATTTTTATTCCTAAAATATTTTCTAAGTCAAATTCCGTAATATATTATTTTAATTATATTATTGGAGGATGTGAGATATTTCAGAAACTATTCCCACGTTGATATGAGATTGTATATATATATATCAGTCAATGTGACATCTTTGACATTCTTTTCTCACAACCAAACAGTATTTAAGCATGCAGTATATGCAACTGCTAATCTGTAGTATTGTTAATGTGAAATATGTATATTAATATGTATAGTATTTTTCACAGGCCAATATTCAGGATGGTTTCAGATGCAGTTAATGTGGTAGTTGGGTTCGACCCAAATGATATACTTAGTAGTGGGCTTCAAACAGATGGGCTTGGGGAAAGAAGTTAGGTATTGCCAGGGAATCCATTTTTAAGTTGGACATTTTCTTTCTACACCCTATCACATTTCTTTCTACACTCCTTCATTCCGAATTTTATTTTTCAGAACACACTAAATTAATTAGAGAAATAACTTTCAAAATACACTCACTACTCTTATTCGGGATAAATTTTCCAAAATTAATTAAGTCGGTTCGGAAAATGAAATCCAAAATTTGATAGGTGCAGGAAGAAAGTACCTTTAAATTGTTATACAATGTCGCTTTCCATCTTTGAGACTGATCTTAATCACCCTCGTTTAGTATTAGTATGTATAGAGTGTCGCTTTCAGATTAATATTAGTACGAACCTTACGTCCACTTCATCGTCTTCGTAGGCCAATTATACAACAGAAATTTATTCATTAAAAAGAGACAAGTAATGAATTGCATAACCTGTGTTTATTTTTTTATTTCAATGTACTCTGTTTTTGGGTCAAACACGTTTCTTAGTTGAAATTTGCACTATACTCCAATTTGTTTTTTGCATTCCTTATTAGTTTACTTTTAATAATTTTCTATTTATGCAATTTCGTCCTCAAGTATGACTTCTACATAAATTAGATTCTAGCATACTCATCGTATCAAATGTCGAAAAAATCAAAGCAATTGCAATTTATCAGTGTACGAAAAACAAGCACAATTCTTAAAATGAATTTAGGCACACATTACTTTTAAATTTTAATTCGATTGATATTTAATTTAAAATTGAGTAAATTGAATTACAGAGACTTCGAAGAGGATCGGTGGAGCAATTATCACAAAAGTTTTGAAGTACCGATTGGCTTCTTTTTTTTTCGACAGAGTGTATAAATGTCTGTATACTTTCTGTCGTTTGACCTGAAAAATACAAGGCTATATAACAATGGAGTAGGAAAGGTGTTTTTGATAAAGTATGGCAGGGGCGATGATAAGTCATTTTAGAGGATTGAAATTTCACATCGACATGTTTCACAAATCCCATGGCATATGCGTAGTTGATAAGTAAAATTAAAAGGGTACAACTTTTCTTTTCCCCAAAGTTATATCGGTAAATGTGCTTTATTCATGGAGATTTGCATGCTGCATGAATATTTTAAAAAATAATAAAATTACTTTTTAGCCGCTGCCCCTGGTCAAATGAAATATAAAAAATACAAGCACCAGCCGATGGTTTAAAATCAATGGAATTGCCATTGTCGTCTAGGGCTTTTTGCTATCCAACTTGTCATGTAGTTCTTGTATCACAGTTTTCAAAGTTTTGAACTATTTTGCAGCAAGAACCGCCACAAAAGGCCGAGGAAAAAAATGGCCCAACACAATCAATAATTCATGAAAATTAAATAAAAAATAACTAAAGCATTATATCATGGAAGGGGCAAAAATGTATGACCCCAATTGAAACTTCGTTGGCAGAGTCCCAATGACACTTTCTAATAATTTAAATAGCAGTTATGTTGATTTAGATGGATGATAGACACATACTTAAAAAGGTACTGCAATGGGGCAAAGACCAACAAGAAAATTTTAAGGGAATAGCACCGAGAGCACAAACTGCTATCTGCTATTAGAGTATGGAGAAACCGAAAAGTACAAATGACTAACATTCTAAGAAATAAATAAGAAAAGAATTTACAAGGCATCAAGTATATCCGCAGAAGACAAGAATAAAAATGATGTAATTCTTGGAGTTCAGCAGCATAATTTAACAAAAACACCGAAAGAGAATAGCTAACGAAGAAAAGTACTATATGATCAAATAAGACAAACTTGAGTATGAAAAAACATAGCGAATTTCAGTATCACCTCAATTCATGAAAGATGCCAACTTGAAGTCATTCCCTATTACCATGCAGGTGTTGCAGCTGAAGTAAACTAACACTATCATCGTTAATATTGCCCATACTGCAATTGTTGAGGATAACCAACTAGCTTCTTTACGAGAGGAATGAGAGCAACCAAAGCAATTTGAAGCTGTTCCGAACTGTTTAATCGAACACTTATTTGTCCTGCCCCTCGATTGTTCAAATTCGCCCGGGCAACCAGGTTCGTATGTCGTCCAACTGGGATTTGAGATTGCACATTGCACCCAACAGCAAGATCCCCATGCCAATCCATAACAGAGAGCCCGAGAGTAGATAGGAAACGACCCAAAGGATAATCTTTATCTCTTAACTGGGCCTCCAAACTGCCACCATATGCAATGTCGTTGCGCCCTGCCATTGCACCACCACTGATAACCACCCTGAACCGCTTACTGGCAACCAATTTGTCTTCAATCTTAACTCCACCTGATAAGGCATCACCAAGCAAAGTAAATGAAAGACCAGCGGTTGCCTTATTTCTTCTAAAATTAGTAAATCTTGTCTCACTGCGTAATGTATAAGCCAAGTCCTTGCCCACAGTCTGCATATCAAATCCTAATGAAGTTGCTTTCCCTTCCCCGTGCTTAACTGAGCCGGCTATTTCCATCTGAACATTAGCATCCTTTTTATCTTTAGTAACCTGACCCGTGAAAGACAAAGGTATCCTGTCCTTGACAACGAACAACCTTTCTACATTCAGGCCTTCATAACCCACATCATGATCCCATCCATGAGTTTCTAGAACAGGTCTAACAAGCCACTGGTTTGATGAATCAAGATAACGATACCGGTGAGTGGGGTTATCAGAATCAAAAGATGCAGGAAGGGCCAAATCTGGCATCGGAACAGGAACAGAAGCTGCACCACCACCTTCTTCTTCCGCATTTTCACTGTAATCACTAGGTAGATCTTTTGCTGCTTCTGCCATTTTCTTCATCAATTTCCGTCGCTTTCTTTCTTCCTTCAATTGTTTCTTCATCAAAAGCTTTTCCCTATACTCTAACTCATCAAAATATGCTTTTTTATGAGCCTTAGACAGCTTTTCCACCTGAGCCTTTGTTAAAGGTTTAAATGGCGGCAGGTCATCATGTTCATTCTCATCATCAGACTCTGATGCCTCATCAAGGTCATCATCAAGACTGTCCTCGTCACCAAACTGCTCCTCCGGCAACTTTAACTGTGGTCGTGATTGGAGAAGGGTTGACAAAAGAAAAGGTAATGGAGGCGCTCGTGCTCGAGCTATATAAGGCTTCCCAGGTGGACTATCTTGTAACTTAAGAAGAGCATTTGCTTCGGCCAGAATTTTAGAGGCAAAAGATAGAAGTAACAAATGAGGCTTCCAAACCTGGCCATTTGGCAATACTCTCTGGCCAGCCCTGTTTGTTCGGCAAGCAGAGTGGTTCTCTACCAAGGATACAGGATTCATGAGACGCATGTCACCAGCTGCTTGGCGAATGGCTTGCTGCACGACATGAGAACGCTGAGTAACAAACATGTCGTAACTGGAAGCAGTGCCATTGGGACCTTCAGGAGGGGCAGATGCTGCATGAGTCAGAACCACAATGGCATTGAACCAAATGGATGGCCCAAAAATTTCCGTAATTGTGCGTAAGAGTGGCATGTCACTAAAATCCCTGCTTTGCATATCTAACCTATCAAGATACAACACAATATCAGGAGGAGTTTTCTTTATGAAGTTCTTAACAGAGAGGAGGATCTTCTCGTTGCTTCGCTGGTCTGACCAGGAAGGTAGAAGTCCTGGTGTATCAATGACCCGTACCTTAATACCCTGGACTGTTCCCACGACATCCTGAACCTTCTTGGTTCCCATACTAAAAGCACTGGTATTAAACTTAACCTCGTCAAAAATAGAATTGATGGTAGCACTTTTACCAACTCCAGTCTTTCCAAGGACCATTATTGTACAAGAGAAATCAAGTGGCTCCTGACCTGCAGCTTCAAGCTGCTCCGCCATTGCACTTGCACGGTCAAAGCTAAAAGCACCAACACGGCCCCCATTCCTTCCTCTTAGTTGCTCAGCTAGTCCTAATCTATATAAAACTTGAGCTACAACAACATTATGGGGAGTTTGCCCAAGCCTATGAGCCAACCGTAAAAACTTCACCCTGATCATCTGAAGTTTCTCCCGTGTCTCGTCATACTCCTCAGCCTCCCCACTCGAGGAGTCATCCATTTGCTGGGCTTGAGCGTTAGACACAGTACCATTAGCACGAGGCTGCTGCACCACCCGAGATGCAGGTTCCAGCAATGGAGCTGCACGACCAAGGCCGGCGGGACGAACAGGAATGGGTCCAGCACCCACAGAATTTTCAGATGAAGGATGAACAGGAAGAGGCCCAGCATCAGCAGACCTTTCGGTCGAAGAAACAACTGTGGAAGGTTGAACAGGTTGCTCTCCAGTCTCTTGTGTGGTTCCTATCTCTTTAATAATCTTCTCATGTATCCTTTCAGGCTCTTCAACCACACAAGAGTTCTCATCATCTCTATGATTTTCATCTGAAATCTGAGCTTGATCATCCTTATTACTTCCGTCGTTTGGATCAGCCGCACTACCCTCCTGAATAGGCAATGTCTCCTTAGTTGAGGGAATTTCCAAAGAGGATGAGATTTCATCTTCGGCATCACCATTTCCATAACCAGTTAATTCAGCATTCTGAATGCTAGGGGCACTCGTTTCTTCTTCATTTTTATCCTCATGGCTTATATCAGTGCCCAGAGTAGCATCCTTCACATCCCTAGTAACTTCATCCTGTTGTTCTAAAGTCGTGTCAGCTGAAGTGGCATGTACTTCTTCATATGTATCATCGTGAATCTCACCCGAAGAATCAGCTGAATCATTTAACTTCACCTCTGTATTGCCATCTCCAATTTCAGGATCTGCGTCACACTCCTTCAAATCCCCATCGTCAGTACCTTCAGCTGGAATCACGACACCGGATTCAGATTCCATAATAACTTCAGTGTCCAAACCGTCCTCCTTGTCTGTGTTTACATCATCCAACGTTGTACCACCATTTTCTCTAGGAGTTTTGAATTCAGTATCATCAAATTCAGCCTTATCACTCGTCAAACCAGAGTTTTCATCCACCACAAAACCATTTTCCTTATCAGACACCTCTACGTCAGAATTTAACCCAGACTCTTCCTTTCCACCTATCTCATCATTATGCTCCAAATTATCCTCCTCCACACCATTAGAACCATAAAAAAAATCATCATCTCCAGACACTCCAGAATCAACACCATCCAGATGAACAGTATCATTTCCCGGCCCATCCCATTTCGAATCCTGATTAGCAATTAAATCAGTTTCACCCAGCTTCCCATACTCAGAATCAGCCCCAATGGCCTCCTTAGAGGAATCAGGCTCCTGAACGACATCTGAACTTTGTTCATCCACCAAAGCTGAAGTCAATGAACTACCAGCGTTGGTATCATCCAGTTTATCAACTACGGCCTCCTCCGGACGGAGTTCCGATCCTTGATCACGAACCTGCTCCCGTGGCTCCATTGCCTCCTGAAAATCCACCTCTACATCTAAACTCTTCAAACTGTCGGACCCCACCACAATCTCCTCAGAAACGCCTTCACCCACTCTCTTGCTCTCTCCCTCGCCATTGGCACCAAAACCATCAGCCTCATAATCCATTACAAATTCTCAACGTCACTCGAAAACCCTAGATTCATCAAAAAACGGGGAATCAGAAAGCCACATAACCGACATAACCGGTACGAAAATATACAGGCGGCGGGGAACAAAGCAAGCAGACACAGACGAACGCACGCACCGAATCGTTAACATTTGTAATTCGTGTTAGAATTTACAGGTTTCAACAACAATAAAAAGGAATTAAAAGTAAAACCTTTAGAATAAAAAAAGAAGAATGTGGAGAATGGAGAGTGATAAGATAAGGGATCGAATGAAGTAATGAGAAGCATTGGATTAGGGTTTAACATTAAAATAACAAAGCAAAGAGAGGAAAGAGCGAATAGAAAAGGAGAAACGCTAACCTGCGCGTGAGGGTTGGATTAGAGAGAGGGCGAGTGAAAGAGGAAGAGAGTGAGTGAGTTTGTGATGAGTTGGGGTGAAACGAAACGGAGAGAAGAAAGTGTAGCGTGTTTCATAAAATGAGATGAGAGTGTTGTGTTGCGTTGTTTAGTTTTGGGTTAGCGATGTAGCAATTGCAATTGCAACAGAGTAGTAGTAAAGAGGTGGAGTGAAATGTAGAGATAAGGATAGATGAACGGTGAGAGATTAGAGTGAGGGATATGGATCGGAGGGTGGAGAAGGACGCATAGGGATCGTCGTCAAATACGAAAATCACGGTGACGTGGATGAAAAGTGGAATAGGGGTTTCCTGTTATAGATTTGATTTGATCATGTGGCTTGCGTTTCACGTGGGTGACCGCGGACCTTTACCGTCCCTAGATGTCGACACTCGCAACTTTGATTTTCGGCAATAAACATCCCAACACTATTATTATTATTATTTAATTATTTCGACTAATCTCTTATTTTTAACTACTATTAGTGTGCTTTTTCTCACTAATGTAATTAAAGTAGGCATTATTTGCAATTATCATGTACTATAAATTTTCGTTAAATGTGATCATTGAATGTCACTGAAATATTTTTATTTTACTGGTGAAAATCACAGTATATATATAGATATACTATGATGATTTGGATCAAATAAGGTAATTACACAATCATTCTATAAATAAGGGTGATTAAATTATTTTAAGTTGTATAAAAAAAGTAAATGGTATGATTGACATTTATATGGAGTTAAAGTAAACTGGTGGGTCAATAAGGTACGCGAATTTTTTTTAATGATTTTAAAAATTGTTGAATTATAATGAGTAATAGAATAAATCATTTTTAAGAAATATTTTATTGAGCTGATTTTACATGTATATACGTTTGGAAACTTCTATTCGGATTATATTGTATACTTATATGTGTGTGTGTGTGTATATATATATATATATATATATATATATATATATATATATATATATATATATATATATATATATATGTGTGTGTGTGTGTGTGTGTGTGTGTGTGTGTGTGTGTGTGTGTGATTTTTTCGATGCGTGAGTTTTTTGAATGCTTGGAAGGTATAAAAGAAAGGGAGAGGATACCAAATGGAGAAAGAAAAGGACTGAAACACATGTATTAGTTGGATGAAGGGAGATAAAATAAGAAAAATGATATTATATTATTTTGTTGTTTATATTTTTATCTGTTATTTATAAATATGTTTGTTATTTTTTTATTTTTTATCGTTATTATAACTGATTTAATTGTTAAAAAATATTAATTGTTAAATGAGATGAAGAATGAATATTTGATTATTTAAATTAAAAATTATAAACAGAAAAGTGAATTATTTAAACTTTATTTCATAAAAATTATTATCTCTTTTGTTTCCTCTTTAAATGCGAGTTAATTACTTTTATTTTTTAATGTTTAAATTAGTTTTGGCGGAGTGAATAAAGCAGAGAATAAAAACTTTGGTTGAAATGTTTAAAATAAGTTTTTTTTTCTATGTTTGTTTGCATGTTTGGATTGTGTGTTTGTATTTATAGTACGATAGACAGAGATAAAACGTAGTTTAAAGTTGTAACAGTTAAATATGATTTTAGTTTTTTAATTTTATTGTAAAATTGAAATTTGAATTTATTTAAAATATACGTGAAATATTTATGTTTAGTAGAAAACTTTATGAATACTTTGAGTTAATTTAGGTACTTTCGTGGAATTATTATTATTATTATTATTATTATTATTATTATTATTATTATTATTATTATTATTATTATTATTATTATTATTATTATTTATATAACACTATTGGTGGTAACAAGCATTCGACAGCTATGTCAATGATTAATTTCATTGAAGATCTCTACTAAAATCTTTATTGATTGTTTTTTAACCATGTTTTTTCATCTATAAGATTTAAATTAAAATCTTAATTAATATAAGGAGGCTCAAGTTAATACATTTTTATATCTTTCATCGTCTTCTGCCACCACTGAATCTTAGTATAATACTTGAATGACTATAATTTAATTCAATATATTAATTATATAAACGAAGTTATGTATGAAAAATTGGTTGGCAAAATATTTCTCACTTTATATTAAAAAAGGTATAATTATTACACATATATTAATTACTAAATTGAAACATTAATCTACTATTAATTTATAATTAATGAAAATTCAAATTATTAATAAGCCGTATAAATAAATTAAAATATAATGTCGATAAATAGAAAGTAACAATAAATCCTTAAAAGTTGAAAACATTTTTAATCATTACTTATTAATTTTTATCGAATGTACATTTATATTTACTTAAACAATAAATGAGAACATTAAACTAGAACCAGAAAATAATAATATTTTTTTTACTAATATAAATATTATTTTTTAAATATCTATTTTTTTTTATGAGTTAATATATTTCTTTGCTCTCAAACTATTTTAAAAGTATGCGTTTCACCTTTAATACGAAATGTTTTTTATGTAAGAAATAAAATTATACAACACACTACAATAATGTTAGGAGAATGTTTTATATACATAAAATATGTATATATTTAATATATAAACAATTTTTTATAATACCTTAAGAATGAAAAAAAGTTTTATTTTTTTACATGTAATATTTTCGTATATATCATATTTTTAATGTTTTCTTTTATATATATATATATATATATATATATATATATATATATATATATATATATATATATATATATATATATTATTTTTGTTTATATATGTAAGATCTATGAAAAATATTTATCTTAATTGTAACAATTTTATTACTAGTAGTAATAAATTTCTTTGTGAATGGAAAATATAATTAATAAGTTAAATATAAAAATTTTGGTAGCTTAAATGGTAGAAAATTGTAGTGATTTCAAGAACATGGGTTCAAGCTCTTTTCTACCTTCTTGTAAAAAAAAGACAAATTTAAAAAAAATTAAAAAAAAATTAATATTGATAGTGGATAAAGCACTTCAGATTTGAAGGCATTATTGAGGAATCCATTATGTAAGTGGTGATTAGGATATTAATATAATAAAATAATATTAAAATAATAAATAATATTAAAAATTTGATAAATAGTAAAATTTTTGGACTATAAATAGTCATGAGAGGGGAGGCTATTTTGCACAAAGAGAGGAAGAATCAAGTGAGAAACCTTTAGAAATAGAGAAAAAAGAATTAGGAAGAAATTTTTAGTTGCAAGAAGAGTAAAGGCTCTGGAGGGTTTTCGGGGAAAACAAATTCGAAGCAAGAGAAGTCTGAAATAGAGGTAGGGGAGCTAACATTTCTAAGCTTTTATATTATGATTTAGTATTGTTTTATTACTATTCATGTCTTGAACTTCCGTGTGAATATTGTTAATGAAAAACATAGGTGCTTACTGTATATCTTATATATAGTGAATTTCTGTGCTAATATTATATGATGTTGTTTTGAATCTGTAAATAAGAAATTTGTTAAAAATAGTTGAGGAACACTTTGACTAAGGAAAGACTTGGTACTTAAGTTGTCCATTGTGAGACACCTCTCTTTCCTGGAAGTCTACTCGACAAGTTTTTAACTTAAATCTTGTTGAACAGATTGAGTACTGTTAAATTATTGTGCAATATATCTTGTTGGAATAAAAATTTCTGATGAATTCATGTTATTGTGGTAGATATCGAATTATGAATTATAATTGTGATGGTGGGATAGAGGAATCTTAAAAACCGGAGTTAATACATCCTTGATCATAGAGCAGCCCTGGTCCAATCCAGTAAGTTGTGACTAGTCATATGTATCAGCGTTTATGGTGAGTTTGATTCGTCAAACATTTGATTCTTCTCCGGTGACCATTTATGGTGATATTTTAGTATTGTTAATTTACTTTGTGATATATTCATTTTGTATGATTTCTGTGATGATTGAATTTTATTATATTGGATTTGAATTTACGCGTCTGAACATGATATGAGTATTATGGGGAGATATCATAAGGGTATAATATGAGTTGAGGAATGTAAGCATGGTATGAGTCTCGCAGAGATTCTGTAATGCCATGGTATGTGTGTATATGTTGATGTTGATGATCCTGAAATTGGAGGTTATCCTGATACTCTAATAATCATCCAGTCTCAAATAGAGAAGGATGAATTATGTGGTGAGAGGGGCAGGAGGTCCTGATCTATGTGCCGATTTTGGACATAGTGTTGAGGACTAACCTTGTGGATAGTATGGAAGGCAAGAGGTCCTGGTCTATGTGCCAGTTTTGGACATAGTGTTGAGGACTAAGAAGGCATCACAAGTGCGGAACCTCCCGTTGACCGCTCATCAACATATCGTCGGGGACTAACCTTGTGGATGGTATGGAGGGCAGGAGGTCCTGGTCTATGTGCCAGTTTTGGACATAGTGTTGAGGACTAAGAAGGCATCACAAATGCGTAACCTCCCGTTGACCGCTCATTAACATATCATCGGGATGAGTGTTTATTGGGCATTGTGGAATCATTGTCTATTGAGTATTGTGGGACGAGTGTCCATTGAGTATTGTGGGACGAATGTCTATTAGTAATTGTGGTATGGTGGGATGAGTATCTATGATGCGATTGTGGTACGATGGTATAAGTATCTATGATGCGATTGTTGTATGATGGTATGAGTATCTATGATGCGATTGTTGTATGATGATATAAGTATCTATGATGCGATTGTTGTATGATGGTATGAGTATCTATGATGCGATTGTTGTATGATGGTATGAGTATCTATGATGCGATTGTTGTATGATGGTAGGAGGGTGTCTGACATAATTATTATGAGGTTTGTTGAGTAATGAATGAGTATCTATGATGCGATTGTTGTATGATGGTATGAGGGTGTCTGACATAATTATTATATGAGGTTTGTTGAGTGCATCAAAGTAATTATGCATGTTTTATAAATGATTGATTACATGTTAGCTCACCCTACTTGTTTGTGTTTGTGTTTGAATATATGCGATGATCGTATAATTCGTTATACGGGAGGAGATGAAGGAATGTCGTCTGACTCAGTGCCAATGAAGAGAAAGATAGAAGAATAAAGTAGAAGAACTCAAGTTATAATTTTCTAGTTGAAATCTCAGTTTAAAACATGTATAGACATATATCAACTATGAATTTTAAGAGTGAGATTACGGGATGTTACCATAAATGTAATGTTACAATATATAAATTATGAATTATCAATTGTGAAATTTTGGGATGTTACAATATACACATACATTTTGTCAAATATAAATAATAGTTTTAGTTTCTTTAAAATTTTACACATAAAAATTTATGTCAAATTGTAAACATTGCATCTTGATATGATTCTGTTCTCAATATTATATTTTAGTTAAGTTTTGGAATTCTTAATCATACGAATATATTTATAAAAGTTATTTGTGATTATTTGTTAAATATTTTTGAACATATTTAAAGAAACAAAGAATTCTAAAATGGGTAAATAAATATTACTTTTTTTATTTCAAGTATTTATAATTTTTTGTTCTTTAAGTTTAATTTATATTTTAGCTTTTTATATTTTATTTGTAGTTAAGTTTTTGAATTATCAATCACAACAATATATATTTTAAACATATTTTGGACTGTTTGCTAAATAAACGTTAAGATGTTCATTGATAAGTTATTATATATTACAGGAACAAATTGAACGACAAATGGAAATTTTAAAATATTTATATTCTGCAATCACTAATTAAATTTCTTGAATCAATGGTATATATAATTAAAAAATCACTTCTCTAAATTTTAATTTTTAATTAAGCAACTTATTCACACCTGAAAATCTGACATTATTGAAAATTAATTTGAATTATTGTTATTCATTTATTTATTTTAATTTTTAATTTGAAAATAACTGTGTGATTAAGAAAGAAGAAAAGAAAAATCAAAGTAAAAGAGTGTTAATTTGGTTTTGTTAAAGCACGGTTCGGCCAATGTGCCGCTGAACCATATTGGTTTGGACAAAATCTGCCGTCCATGGTGGCCGGAGCTGGTTCAACGAATCCACCATCGAAGTCTTCCTCCAATTTCTTCTCATATTCCCATTCATCGTCGTTGGCATAGATGATGAAGTTGTTCAAGTCTAACTTTCACCCTTCAAATTCACGAGGTCTTTCTCTACAATGCCAATGCCATCTCCCTTGTTCCCAACCCGGAAATCCCCCCCTAACATCTGCATCGTCAAACCCCTTTTCTCCAACACTTCTCTATCCGACGCCGTTTCTTCTCTCGACCTATTGCGCCTCAAGGGCATTCGCTTACCCTCTCACATTCTCGCCACCCTCTTGCGCCACTGCTCCAAAACTAGGTCTTTTCGACAGGGCAAGTTGATTCACCTCCACTTGAAGCTCACCGGTTTCAAACGCCCCCCTACGCTTCTAGCCAACCACTTGATCGCTATGTATTTCAGCTGCGGCGATTTCGTTCAAGCACGCCAGGTGTTCGACAAAATGGACGATAGAAATTTGTTTACTTGGAACAACATGCTTTCTGGGTATGCTAAATTGGGTATGATGAAGCAGGCTAGGAGCATCTTCTATAGAATGCCTCACAAGGATTATGTGTCTTGGAATTCAATGGTGTCTGGGTATGCGCATCGTGGCAGATTTGACGAGGCTTTGAGATTTTATCGACGGTTTAGAAGATTGGATGTGGGGTATAACGAGTTTAGTTTTGCCAGTGTCTTGATTGTTTCTGTAAAGTTGAAGGAATTTGAACTTTGTAGGCAGATCCATGGGCAGGTTTTAGTAGTTGGGTTTTTGTCCAATGTGGTTATATCCAGCTTAATTATTGATGCTTATGCAAAATGTGGAAAGATGGAAGATGCAAGAAGATTATTTCATGACATGCCTGCGAGGGACGTTCGTGCATGGACAACACTAGTTTCCGCTAATGCCGCATGGGGCGACATCGAATCGAGCGCCGAGTTGTTTAGTCAGATGCCTAAAAGCAACCCCTGTTCGTGGACATCTTTGATTAGAGGTTACTCTAGAAATGGTATGGGTCACGAAGCACTTGGTGTGTTTAGAGAGATGATCAAGCACCGAGTTAGACCCGATCAATTTACGTTCAGCACTTGCCTATTAGCTTGTGCTACTATTGCTTCACTGAAGCATGGTAAACAAATACATGCAAATTTGGTGCGAAATAGCATCAAACCTAATACTGTTGTAATTAGTGCTATTGTTGGCATGTATTTGAAGTGTGGAAGGTTGGAAACTGCCAGGCGAGTCTTTAATTCCACTGGAAATAAGCAGGATCTAGAGTTGTGGAACACGATTTTATCAACACTGGCTCACTATGGCTATGTCACAGAAGCAATTATGATGCTTTATAATATGCTAAGATCAGGAGTGAAGCCAAATAGGACCACTTTTGCCGTCATTTTGAATGCTTCTAGTCATTCAGGTCTTGTACAGGAAGGGTTTCAGTTCTTCAAGTCCATGCCTAGTGAGCATGGTGTCGTCCCTGACCAACAGCACTACGCAGGCTTAACTAATCTTTTTTATGAAGCTGGGTGTTTTAATGAATCAGTGAAGGATCTGCAGATGATGGATTCTAAGCCAGATGACCATGTTGTATGTCGATTGCGTGGGAATATAGATCATGGGAGAGAAGTGGCTGTACTCCTTATCAAATTGCAGCCACAATCCTTTGAAACCTACAAATTACTTTCAAGTATTTATGCTGCACTTGGGAAATGGGATTTGGTTGAGAAAATAAGACACATTTGTCGTGAGAGACAGGGGAGAAAAGAGCAGGCCATTAGTTGAATTGACATTGATAATAAGGCTCACACTTCACTGTATTGGATGTGTCACCCTCTGAACAAATCAATGTGCTCACCTCTGTGGCACTTAATTAGGTAAAAACATTGGAAGACCATGTACCAGTGCCTAACTTGAGAATGTGAAAGTTAGGGATTTTTTCCAGTGGATCAATTTTTGTAGAGAGCAGGAATATATATTCCATTGACTAAGTCACTATTCTTTTTCATTTTCACTTTCTTTTTTGCTGACACCAGATTTTGCCCAGTTGAACTTCCACGGTGTTATACTTATTAGATGTTGCCTCCATAAATACCGAGGAGGTATGAGAACACTGGTAAGAATTTTTTATGAAAGATTTTTTTTGGCCCATTGTTTCATTTGTATTTTCCCCTGAATAAAAAAAGAAAACAAAATTACTCCACTTTTAATCTAAAACTTTAAAAACATGAAGAATTGACATTATTTTTAACTTAAAATTTTAAATTAATGAATTTTCATTGAGTTTTATTTTCTCATTTCTATTTAATTTGTGATATAGACTTACACTCAATATATATTTTACATGATAGTTTGTTTATAAAAAAAAGGTGTGAATGATTTGTTTATGAATGGCTGATCAAGAATTAAAATTGGTCATTTTTTTTTTACTCGTGATCGTTTAGAATTGGTCATACTAAGCGAATAAAAAAGCAAATACTTAGTGAGAGAAGCTTCATGAGCCACCCAAGTGGACCAGAATATATCTCGATCATAACTCCTTACCAATAATTAGAGCGAAGGTTCCCACCACGTTAAGACAACAATAGGCTAATACTAATAGAGGAGTCCTTCCTAATCCAAAGCCAAATTTCTTCGAGACAACCAAAAACAATTGAGTGAAGAAAGCACAAGAATCATTTCATATTTCTCAACCTTTGTCCAATTCAGCAACTTAACTCTCATTCATTAAAAAAACAATCCATTCTTACGCCACCATGCCTTATATTAAATTCCACTACCACCAACAAAGTCATAACCTGCAACAGCAAGAGCTGACTCCAGCAACAGCGAAAGAAAGAGGAAGAAGAGCTAGGAATTCGTCTTCCTTTTGCTGTTGTTGTCCCTCTCCTAATCTTTGATGGGTTCCGAGGTCTCCAAACAGGTTGAGAAAAGAAAAGCAATCGAAAGAGAGGGAAAAACTCTCTCTGATCTCAAAAACTCTGGGGAAGACTACCCTGGCTCAACTTACCATCCATCTGACAGAAAAAATTGGATGTCCGAACTCAACCCAGAGAAACTTGTCATAAAACAAATTGTTTGGCCTGGAACCCATGATTCTGCAACCAACAAGATTGGCATCCCATGCATCACTCGCCCTTTTGCTCAATGTCAATCCTTGTCCATCTACCATCAGCTTTTGATGGGGACAAGGGTCGTTGACATTCGGGTGCAAGAGGATCGCAGAGTATGCCACGGAATCCTCGTTACATACAGCATCGACGTTGTCATCAAAGATGTCAAGAAGTTCTTATCAGAGACCCAATCGGAAATCATCATCCTTGAGGTTAGAACTATCGTTGATCTGCATCATGCATATCCAACATTGATATTATTGTATATGAGAAGTATAAGGCCTTAGACAAAATCACACATCATATTATACGCATTTTTGGAATCATCGTTTAACATGTATCAGATACATCGTCAACGTTATATGATTGTATTTGTATCTGACATGCATGTCTTATCTTTGCACAGATTAGAACCGAGTTTGGGCACGAGGATCCTCCCGAATTCGACAAGTACCTTGAGGAACAACTGGGGGATTACCTAGTTCTCCAGGATGATAATGTTTTTGAAAAGACCATAGCTGAGGTGTTACCAAAGAGAGTTATTTGCGTTTGGAAGCCAAGCAAATCGCCACAGCCTCCAGCAGGAAGTCCTCTGTGGAGTGCAGGGTATCTGAGGGATAACTGGATCAACACTGACATGCCGTCAACCAAGTTTGATAGCAACATGAAGCATCTCAGCGAACAGCAATCTGTCACGTCCAGAAAATACTTCTACAGAGTGGAGAACACCGTCACTCCTGTGGCGGATAACCCCGTTGTGTGTGTGAAGCCTGTCACGGAACGCATTCATGGCTTTGCAAGACTCTTCATCAGTCAGTGCTTTTCCAAAGGGTATGCAGATAGATTGCAGGTATTTTCCACGGATTTCATCGACCACGATTTCGTTGATGCATGCGTTGGACTCACACGTGCGAGGGTAGAGGGTCAAGCATGAAAAGATGAAATCATCCACCTCGTCTTGATAACTCAGTTTGTTGTTTCCTTTTCTTGTTCATGGTTTTTAGCTGGATCACGTAAAGTTAGAATATTTTTGCTTTTCTTGAAGTGGGTGTTTGATGAAAATTTCTGGTATGGAAAGAAGCATTGGCTTGGGCTGTGCTGTCATTGAATCTGTACCTCATTACGATGAAATTAGAAGACAGAGAATGGAAATTACAAGATGAAAAGTTTGTTCTATTGGATTTTGTCATTGAAAAAATTCTAGACGTGCACTCAAATGCTTGCGACCTCCGTGTCTTGTTTGGTTCGTTTTGGTCCACGAATTCAACAAAATAAGCTGCGACAAGTCAAATTTACAGCTTAAAACGGTTCTTCGATCAAATTTAGGAATCATTATCAATAATTTTTTTTGCAGGTGAAATTATTTGAATTGTTTCTTATTCACTGTTATGTGTTGTTTGCATGTTGGAAGTCTCACATCTGTGAGATCAATCTAAAGTATATAATTTGGTACAAATCTTATCTTACACTCACATCTTGCGTGGTTGAGTTAGATTTAAAGTTTAATTTTTAATATGGCATCAGATTTTGTTGGATAAAAACAAAAATGGGACCCATCCACATGTTGAAAAGAAGGGTCAATGTTTTCATATACCATATATTAAGGAAGAATGTCTTCCACCTTCGCTAAAGCTCTGTAAATTGCTACAATGCACCAATCATGTTTTTTTTGTCCTTTCTTCCTTCATTCATTATAAAATGAATGCAAAATGTGCAGCAAAACAACTCACCAAGAATCAAACGGTGAAGAAAGAATTCAAGGGGAGAAAGAGAGAAAGCCACGGGTACTACCGTGAAGAGAGAAACATCACCGAGAGGTAAAAGACACTGTGTAATAGAAACTGTGAGTGTGTAAAAGAGAGTTTTTTTTATACCATTCGAGAGGGTGAGATTTATTGAGAGATCCTCAGAGAGTGAGAGAAACACTATAATCCTACTTTCATAATGAAGATAATTTTCTGGACTAGGTTCCGTGGTTTTTCCCGAGAGGATTTTCCACGTTAAAATTTCTGGTGTTATTTTTTCCTACGCATACACTTTTATTTTTACGCTTCCGCATAGTGCCCATTTTGGGTTAGCAAAGAAAGGAACAAATACCACTGTTTTCCAACAAATTTATGGTTAGAGTCTGACGATTAACCGCGTCCGTACTGAAATGGAGGACAAAATTAGAAATGATGAAAATTTAGAAAAATAAAAAAAATATATGTTGGTTAAATTGATATAAATAAGAACAATTATTCATTCTTTAGTTTTAGCTTTTTAATGAGCCAAATAACAAAAGTGAAAGAAATAAAGATATATTTTTATAACAATTAAAAAATAATAATGTAGTTTTTGTGAAGGTTTAAGTATTTATACTATAAATTTGAAACTATACAAAAAAGATGAAAGAAAAAGAAAGGCATTGTTTCCCTAGCTGGTATTTCATTCTGATCTAGGAAGAGGTATAAACATTTTCTAGTGATTAAAAACACTTATTTTCCTCTGTTTTTTAAAACAAAACAGAACAAAACTAAGTCTTCTTTTCCATTTTTTTTTCGAGGTTTTCTATTCGAAACAAAGAAGGTAGAACTAAGAAAAGACACTGTTAAATATAACTTTGTTTTAATATTTCGATGTGAAATTAAAATTAGATTTGATTTTAAATTTATATTTATTTTGGTTTCTAAATTTCAAACATGAATGTTTTTAATCTAACACTTTGGATGAGGTTTGTTATATATTGTTCCGTGTTAGTCTCATGTAAATAATTGTCAATCAAATTTAACACAATTAGATTAAAGAAGTATATTTATTAATTTTTAAAAATTAAATATCAAAACAAATCAAATTTTGAGATATAAAGTATATTTAATATTAAAAAATAAAGTATAAATTTGAGATGTTTATTAGAAGAAATGAGTTTACGTTTCGTTTTCTCTCTCAATAGTAATGATGTATGTAAGGAAATTGGAAGTAAAAAATGTTATACACATTTTCCTCTTCGATATCTCATATATGAGATTTGTCTTCATTTTCATCATGTAATAGACTAAAATTAGCACAAAAGACAAACTGCACAACCCCAAAAGGAGTTCATATGTTTAGTGTGTTCAATACAGAAAAAAAGAAAAAAAAATATAAATAACAACACAACTTATGAAATAAAAATATCACATATTGGAACGATACCACAGAATTATGAGTGAAATAATTCGACGGTATTAAATCTCTAATGATTTATTTATTGAGCGAGAAGAAAAAAAATATAAAAAAAAATATTCTAATAATATATTTTAAATGAATATCGAATAATTAATAAAACGAATGATAAAATGAATATTTGTTGTGACGATGGATCACAGAAAAACCCAACAAAAGCAAGTGTTGGGCTGCCCTGGTAATGGGCTAATATAAATAGTTGTTTGATAAGTAATTATTTTAATAATAACTAGTTTTAAATATTATATATATGTATATATATATATATATATATATATATATATATATATATATATATATATATATATATATATATTATTGTAGTGTAACCTTTATTTAACAAAAACATACTTAACAGGGCTGCGAGAATTTATGCCGCTAAAACTTTAAGATTGATTTAGTTCAATAGATTTTTGAAGTGTCGTGTTACCTTTTTTAAGAAACTAAAAAATGCAAAAAGATAATAATAAAATATTTATAAGATTCTATATTTTATTATTTGAATAAGTTTGTATATGTAAATTAATTAAAATCTATATAACAATAATAAAACAACTAACATTATCTTTAAATTTTAAATCTTTCGAGAGTTTAAAAAGAGAGAGTAATTAATAAAGAAAATACGAAGATTAGCAAGCCAAAGGGATAAGGATAAACGTTGATTTGCTGACTCGTTCAATTAAAAAGAAAAACTTGAAATTAAACCTAATGGATGCGTCCAGGAATGTGTTTGAAGATTCACTTCCTCATAGGTGAAGTTATAATTATTGTGATCAGTTGATGACATAAGCAATAAGTTAACATATTAATCAATTTAAATATATATATATATATATATATATATATATATATATATATATATATATATATATATATATATAATATATTTTTTATTTGTATCAAAAAATATTATGTTACAAACAATGAATTAAACGACGAGTTATCCCACAAGTTATATTATCTTCTTCCTGTAACATGAGACACCTTAATGCTTCCAACATGATAAATAGACTTAATTATAGTTATTTTATTGTGATTAGGTCAAATCTAATCAATTCAATACTTTAAAGTTAATCGAAGTTTTATATTTAACTAAAAAAAATATTATCTATTAATATTATAGCGAATTATATTTTCATATTCGAGTTACAAGAAAAACAATTTAATAATAAGTAATAATAATGTGAGACATGTTTATATTTATTTGATACATTTGTTATTATACTTCATAAAGGCTAATAAACATATCTAAACTTTTGAAGAACACGAGTATAAATATGAAAATTGAGTTGTATATTAATATAAACATGTAAGTATAAGTATGACACATATATATTATTTTCTGATAATAATAATAGTGAGATTTTAGAAAAATAATTGTTGGTGATGGTTTTTGTGGTGTAGGAATCTTTTAATTTTCTGTTAGATCATTATCTCTGTTTGTCTGTTACTGTGACCCTTTTAAATGTAGCAATGTAGCATAAGTGTCATCTGACTGTTCTCGGGAAGGAAAATGAATGATGCGTCAATTTCACCATATGTAAATATAAATTACATTATTCTTATAAAAACTTTCACTCTATATACAAGAATATCATGTTTATATCACAAATTAAAACATATAACTTTTAAGAGTTTTTTATTCGATGGACACGTGTCATCTTAATTTATGACGTGCCTTATGAATTTTGTATATGGAATAAATTAAAAGTATAGATGAAATTAGGCAGATTAAAGAAATTGCGGTTGGGAACATTGATTTTAGGTTTTGGGTCCATTGCAGCATTCAAGAACAGCATAAATGCGTGGACGATTACTGTAGAAAAAGTGATTCTAAAGATTTTAGATTCTCTGTAATTTTGGACTGAAATTTGAAGGTGATGTCATTAATTTAGTAAGGCGTTCATCATAATATATAAACAGGCAACATAAATTGTATATTAAAATTAAAAAAAAATCAATCAAGTTTAGTTTGAACAAGAAACAATCTACATTAAATAATAAAATTGGAACAGTTTAGCTGAAAGTTATGTATGTGTATATCTATATTTGAGAGACTTAAGTTTATCCACAAAATGCATTGAATGACATTGAAAACTTACCATCTCCACTCTCCACTGAATGTTTAACAAATATACACCAGAAAGTTTATTTGTTAACCCTTTTTTCCCTCACTTTGGTATCAAGGCAAGTTTGAAACTGCAAATATTCAACACAAAGTTAAGAACAATGTAAAATCAGTTAGGACCACATAGCAAAATGGTAAGTCTATCCCTTTGAACAGTTTGATGAGTCAGCAAAGAACAGGATCCAACGTATAAACAAACTTTTCACAACATTGACTCTTACAACCTCGTTCACAGGTATACGTACACTATTGTTATCACAAAAACTTTCCTTTTTCATTTGGATACACAACACTACTGTTCTTCTCTTCACGTGTTCTATATAAACACATTCACCATATCAGTCTTCTTAACTCAACCCTTAACTGCCTTTAATCTTTTTCCTACCCCACAGTTTCACATTTTTTTCTGTTGAAGCCTTGATCCAATCCTGGTTTTTATCCACTGATATCTTAGCCTCTAAAACTCAAAGTTCCAATTTTTGTAAAAAAATTGTTTCCACTTTAGAACTGAAAACAGAGGATCCTGAAAACAGAGTACCCTGTTATTGTGCTGCACAAATGGCTTCCCTCTATGATGTGCTTGGAATTTCAATTGGCGCAAGTTGCGTGGAAATAAAGGCTGCTTACAGAAAGCTGGCTAGAACTTACCATCCTGATGTTGTAGCCATGAATCAGAAGGAAAGCTCGGCTCACCAATTCATGATAATCCAATCGGCTTACTCAACTTTGTCTGACCCAGAAAAGAGAGCACAATATGATAGAGATAACAGATACAGAAGATCATCGGCTATGGCTTCCATGGCAGCAAGAAATCACACATTTTCCTGCGCTGGAGGAAGTGGCAGGAAATGGGAAACCGACCAGTGTTGGTAGTCATGTCAAGATTATATTATTGAACATTCTGTCCTTCTTCTTCTTTAAGCAGTCGCATTCAGGAAAACTTACTTTTGTAGAATTGATGCTCTTGGACTCTGGAAGATGATCCATTTGTTTATAATAGTTTGTTTTCGTGTATGAAAATCTGTCAGCTGTTGTTAGCACATCCTAAAATATTCATTTTTTAAGGAAAAAAAATACGAAAATATAAGAAATGTCTGGTCTAATCAACTCATTCTAAAGAAAAGATAGGAAGCAACAACATTTCTCTCACGCATCTTTCTTTTCCAGCAGTCAGAAAGAGATTTGAAAAGATATGCTTTATTGCAAGTGTTCATATTTAGTATTTGTATTTTAAAATAAAAATATTTTAAAAATACATGTACGAGAAATAAAAAACTTAAAAAAAAAACTCATTAAATATAATAGTTGTATACCTGTATGACCTGCAAATTTTTAAGTACAGTTAAGATAAAAATGAAGTAGCTATAGGTAGGTTTCTTAGGTCTGCCCGTGTTCAAACAAAAACACTTGCTGCTATGATCTTGCCTAAGAAAACAGAGGAATTGGAATTTGTGAAAGGTGAGAATTGAAGCAGAGGATAACGACATACACAGTGGTATAATTTTCTTTTCAAGGGAGTGGGACATGATCATCATCATGCACTATTTTCTGAAAAACAAAATTAGGGTGAGGCTATCTATAAAAAAGAAGACAAAAACATGGACAGTTTTGTATGACAAGGTAAACTGTTGTGAGAAATGTTCGTTTCATATAACACTTCCTCACGTAACTCGTACATTCTTTTTATATCATCACCATCATCTTTTTTTTTATTCTTGTTTTGTTTTTACATGTTTTATAGTAATGGTTTATTTGATACTTGTTTATTCCTCTGTGTTAAAGTTATCGTAGTCGTACATATAAGTAGGGTTGCTCTTAATTGCACTTGGCAAAGCTGAAATCATTATCCTTGGGAAAAAACTTGAACATACTTTAAGTACAATTGTTGTTGTTTTCAATTAAATATAAAGTTTTTATTTTTTGTTATATACGATAAATATGTCCTCCTTATCCATTTTGCAGGCAATTTCAGGTTTTAGGATTAAGAGACTGTAATTAAACTTGTAATCCTTACTATGGATAGGTTATCATCACGGCCCAAATGTTAAAGGCCCACTTACAGGGATTTATGCTTCATATATTTTAAATCAATTATATAGTTGTTGATTAACTTCCTTTCAAAATTCAATGTCTTGATCAAGTAAAAAAATATTACCAAAAAGAAATTGTAACAAATACCATTAATTTATGATGTCACCGTAAGTGCGCGCGCGCATATATATATATATATATATATATATATATATATATATATATATATATATATATATATATATATATATATATATATATATATATATATATATATATATTTATTGTACAGTCCCTTATTACCGTACACTCCTGATGCATCATTAATATCTCGTCAAATGTCCAGATCGATCTTTCAGGTCGATCTATCATCCGATCAACCATCCCGGCCGACCAATCACCAGGCTGACCGTATGGTTGGATTATAAACAATAATAACTCATTAAAATCCCTAATGAAGATTAAGACGTGATTGGGTCATCATTAGGCCGACGAAAGGTAAAAGTTCATTACAACCAGTATAAATAAAAGTCTCAGGTATGATTTCTGCGCAGATTGCACACGCTGCATATTATGCATTACTTGCATCCTTCATAATCGTTTGGCCATTTTACTGACTTGAGCGTCGGAGCACCTTTAATAGGTATGCCCCTACCCGGATTGGAGAAGGAGGGAGAGCGAGATACGTCCGACCAGGCCTCAACACCCGTCCATCGACTTCAACGTTCATCCAGCTTCCAACGGTCGCCCGCTTGGAGAAAAGCTCGCCCGGTTCATCCTGAAGCGCTTTGAACAAGGCTTGATCCGTTCGGTTTGCAAGCTTCACCCTAGTCTTTGAGATCCGTCCGGCCGTCAACATAATCAGGAGTGTTTTAGCGAGGTCCCACCAAATCCGACCGAAACATTTTGGTGCACACCGTGGGGCCGAGCGTGCATCCTCATTCATAGCCATAAGGAAAGGATGAACAGTGCTATCAGGAACCTCAGGTGAACATCCTCAGCCGCTCGGCCTCGGCCATCAAGCCTCAACCTTTTAGCCAAACTTGGCCTCCAACATTCTCATCATCTACCATCCGGTCATTTCGGCCGTAACTCGGCCTCTGCTGGACTCAATCACTCGGTTACATCTTTACCGCTCGGGTACTTTCCTAAACTGTCTCAGGTACTCGGCCACACGTTGGCCTCAACCGTTCGGTCATATCTTGACCTTTCAGGTACTCTCTAAAACCTGACCTCACAAGTATTCAACCAACCATTTGGTCCATAGTATTCACCCCCGACCGATCGACCATACTACGAGGAATCTTGGTCGAAACGTATCAAAATCCAAGTTGCTGAACGGAGTTTTGCTCCTGTCAGCTTGATCGGGCGGTGAACGGCAAGTTCCCAAGAGGAACCCCTACCCCCCGGAACGAATCAAAACCAAAGTTGATGAACAGAGTTTCACTCCTGTTAGCTTGGTCGGGCGGTGAAAGGCAAGTTCTCGAAGGAACCCCTACCCCCCGGAATGCATCAAAACCCAAGTTGATGAACGAAGTTTCACTCCTGTTAGCTTGGCCGGGTGGTGAACGGCAAGTTCCCGTAGGGAACCCCTACCCCCCGAAACGCATCAAAACCGAAGTTGATGAACGGAGTTTCATTCTTGTCAGCTTGGCCGCCAGGCGGTGAACGACAAGTTCTAGAGAGGAACCCCTACCCCCCGGAACGCATCAAAACCCAAGTTGATGAACATAGTTTCACTCCTGTCAGCTTGGCCGGGCGTTGAACGACAAGTTCCCGAGAGGAACCCTACCTCCCGGAACTCATCAAAACCCAAGTTGATGAACGGAGTTTCACTCCTATCAACTTGGCCAGGCAGTGAACGACAAGTTCCCGAGAGGAACCCCTAGGCCCCGGAATGCATCAAAACCCAAGTTGATGAACGGAGTCTCACTCTTGTCAGCTTGGCCGGGCGGTGAACGGCAAGTTCCCGAGAGGAACCCCTACCCCACAGAACGCATCAAAACCCAAGTTGATGAACGGAGTTTCACTTCTGTCAGCCAGAACGCATCAAAACCCAAGTTGATGAACGAAGTTTCACTTCTGTCAGCTTGGCCGGGCGGTGAACGACAAGTTCACGAGACGAATCCCTACCCCCCGGAACGCATCAAAACCCAAGTTGATGAACGGAGTTTCACTCCTCTCAGCTTGGCTGGGCGATGAACGACAAGTTCCCGAGAGAAACCCCTACCCCTCGGAACACATTAAAACCCAAGTTGATGAACGAAGTTTCACTCCTTTCAGCTTGGCCGGACACCCTGCCGTTCGAGGCGTTTCAAAAGGTCTATTTCTCAGCCTTCATATGACCTCAACCATTCGGCCACCGCTTGGCTTCAAGTCATTCAGCCTCTATAGGCCTTAACTTATCGGCCTCCATAGGCCTCAACTTCTCGGTCTTCTAGGCCTTAACTTATCGGCCTCCATTGGCCTCAACTTTTTGGCCTTCTCGGCCTCAACTTATCGGCCTCCATAGGCCTCAACTTCTCGGCCTTCTTGACCTCAACTTATCGACCTCCATAGGCCTAAACTTTTCAGTTTCCTCGGCCTCAACTTATTGGCCTCAACTTTTCGGCCTCCTCGGCCTCAACTTATCGGTGTCCACAGGCCTCAACAACTCGGCCTCAATAGGCCTCACCCACTCGGCCTCAATAGGCCTCACCCGTTCGGCCATTTCTTGGGCCTCCACCCTCGGCCATTCGGCCTCCATTTCATTGGCCTCCACAGGCCTCAACTCTCGGCCTTTTAAGGCCTCAGCTCTATTTCATTAGCAAAACAGGAAATCCCGTCCGCGTCAGGAAGGCCATGCACAAAAACCCCTTCGCATCATTAACATCATGCTCGGGCTTGGGGGGTTGACAGTTCCTTGATGCATCATTAACATCCCATCAAACGCCCAAACCGACCACCCAGGTCGACCTACCACCCGACCGACCATCCCGGCCGACCAATCACCAAGCCGACCGTATGGTTGGATTATAAATAGTAATAACTCATTAAAACCCCTAATGAAGATTAAGGCGTGATTGGGCCGTCATTAGGCCGATGAAAGGTAAAAGTCCATTACAATCAGTATAAATAAGAGTCTCAGATATGATTTTTGCACATATTGCAC
>NC_142174.1:4707919-4762800 GCF_029865625.1 Vigna umbellata | reverse complement strand
TCCTCCCATGCCACAAATTCCTATGATCCTAGTATCTGGTGACTCTAAATGCAACAAGGACTGAATTCCTTCGATGTGTTTTTCAATACCGATTATTCTTTTATCATAACTGATGGAATACCGATTTAGTTTTCTTAAAATATCTTCCACAATTTCTTCAACAAGTTTGTATTCTGGCCTGGAAAATGACTTGGGAAATAAAGTATTAGCATTCAAGCACAAAGACATAACTAAAATAAAGAAAAATACACAGAGCCAAGAAAAGTAAACATCGTTGAATAAATTCATGGATGGATTCAAGCTTTGAGTTCTAGATAAAAATAAATAAATTATATGTGTATTCAATTAAAAAGTTTAACATAAATATACACGTTATTTTCTTATATTAATTTGATTGATTTAGATATTACAAATCAATATCGCATAAATTCTAACTTTGTTTTTGGATATTTCACTTAAAAGTAAGAATTTAAATTTTTTTATTCTTAAATGTATATTTCGGTTTCTATAATTTAGATCGACCTAAGTCTGGATATTCTGTTCAACCAAACTCAATTTGATACCCAATCTAATTCTAACTTACTTAAATTTGACTGGGTTTATCATTTCATAAATTGAAAATAATCTCATTTAATGCAAATTAAGAAAAAAATTGCAAATATAAAATGTAAATGTTTTTTAAGAACTTTAACAAAAAAAATAACATTAATCAAAGATTGACTATAATTAATCAAAGATTGACTATAAAAAATAACAAATATTAATGTTTTTTTTAATTTTAACAATTATTTCATATTTAAATAGTTTTTTTTTTCAATTTGATAGTAATCGAAATATTTTATCCTAATAAGAAAAATGAAAAATTATTAATTTTGAATTATTCAAATAATACACTTGAAAAATAAAATAATTTAAAGTAAGATCATTTAAACTGCCTGTATTTGAAAGTGTTAAAAGTTTTGAAATGATTTATAGAAACAGGAAGTAGTTGTTTGTGACTTTTGACGATAGGAAGCACACTAGTATGTAAAAAGTTAAACTATAACAAGAGATATGGTCAAATCCATGGCCGACTATGAGAAATGAAAAAAAGAAACACTTGATCTATGATGAGATCAACACAATTTTAGTAAATGAAAAGAGTTTCTGATTATCTTAAAAGTGATGTAACAAATATTTACCTGGTGACGTTTGAATCCCAGCCGGAGAGTCCAGCAGCTTCGGTCAGAGCATCCTTCCATCCTTGCACTTTCTCCATGTCTTCCTTAAACCGTAGTTCATGCTCTTCGAATGCTTCTTTGTATCTCTTTTCCTGCTTCCTGACAGTTGATGGATCAACCTTGTAGAAAACGGGTATCACATCCCTTCCATATCTCTTCTTGCAATCCAGTATCTTAGTCAGTTCATTCAAACACCACGTCGAAGATGCATAGTTTTCGGAGAAAACCAGGACATAGATCTTTGATTCTTCTATTGCAGTTTGCAGCGCAGGCGAAATTTCTTCGCCCCTTTGTAGTCTGTAATCAATATATGCTTCGATGTGCTTCCTCTGCAGCGCTGCATAAAGGTGACTGATGAAGTTGTCACGCGTGTCTTCCCCTCTGAAGTTCAGAAACACATCGTAGCTAGTGGGAGAAGTGGACACAGCGAATGATGAAGAACTCTCTGCCATTGAAATCAATTTTCTCTCCCTTCTCTGCAACTCTTGTGTCCTCTTTGTATATAATCAATTAGAAACGAAAATATATATTCTACCATGAGTCTACATTAATGCTCTGTCACAGAATGAAAAGCAAGTCAACTTTTGGAAAAGCCATTCAGTTCTCTCAAAATATCTGTGGTAGTTGCTTGTTCTGGCCAGACACTAGTCAATCGAATATAAAGCATGAGTCATCCACTACAGCAACTAGACAAAAGAAAAGAAAATATTTGAAGACTCAACGACCTACACAATAATTATAAATTCCAAATTAGGGGGCATGTCTCCCAATGGTATCACTCTTTTTGTTATGATAATTAAAAAATTAGATATTATAATAACTATTAAAAAAAGTGCTTTTAAAAAGTATATACAACATATGAAAAACAGTTATGAAAGTAAATAGGTTTAATGTCTCAATATGTCCCTATTTTTGTTCAGAATTTGAAATAGGTCCCTTTATTTTTTGGCGTCTCAATTGGGTCCTTATTTTTGTTAATTTAATCCAAATAAATCCTTTTCGTCAATTTCATCAAACGGCATTAATGAATGTGTGACGTAGCCTGAAGACAGTATTGACACGTGTAAGGCCACGTCACACATTCATTAACGCCGTTTGATGAAATTGACGGAAAGGATTTATTTGGATCAAATTAACAAAAATAAACACCCAATTGAGGCGCCAAAAAATAAAGGGACCTATTTCAAATTCTAAACAAAAATAGGGACCTATTAAAATATTAAACCAAGTAAATATTTCTATTAACTTTTATACTATTATAATAATAAAACATTTAAAAATTATTATTATTTATTGTAAATAGATTTTTAATAAATAATAAAATTAATAAAATAGATTGTAGAAAAACTAGTAACGAAATATGCATATTTAAAAAATAGTTAAAAAAATCTTTATCAATAATTGTAAATTATTATTATTATTTTTATTTGTACTGTGTAATTACATTGATTTGAAATGTTCATGAGATCATTTCAAAGAAAAATTCTATGACGTGATAAAGGTAGAGTTGTCAAAATAGGTAACAATCTGCGGACCAATTCGGTCCATCACAGGTTTGGGTCGGGATGGGTTTGAAAAAACTGTATTTTTTTTATGCGGGTCAGATTTAAACTTGACTCATTTAAACCCGGCTCATGCAGGTTGAACCCGTGGTGGGCCGGGTTAGTCCATCAACTTATCTACCTATTTTTATTTTATTAAAATTTAATTTTAGTTTTATAAGAAAATATTTATTATTTTTTTTGTTTGAAAAAATTATTTAAGTTCCTTATTTTCAAAATTAATTAAAAGGAGTGAAATTTGTTTAGATTTGAATTATAGAAAGTTTGTAATTTTTTTTTATTTAAAACAAATTGTAATTAAGTGAGCTAGGGAGCCAACCCGTGGTGGGTCGGGCCGAGTTCAAATTTTTCTACCTCGCTAATAAATGAGCTGGGTTGGGTTGGCTCACTAAGTGACCAACCCGTGGTGGACCGGGCCAGGTGGCCTGTTTTTACAGCTCTAGATAAAGGTGAGTGAGTGTATGCATTAACATATGAGGACTCAAAAAGGAGATATTTTGAACTCTAATAACTATTAAGTGCTGTCAAATGGGTCATCCGACCCAACCTGGTCCGGCTCACCACGGGTTGACCACTTAGTGAGTCAACCCAACTCGACTCATTTATTAGCGAGCCAACCACAACGCATCACAGATTGATGGGTTAAATGGGTTGACTCACTGACTCACTTAATTACAACTTTTAAATCCAAAAAAATTACAATTTTTTTATAATTCAAATTTAAATCATTTCAAATTAAAATGATGCTAAACTCTAAAGATAATTCGAATTAAAAAATTAACATACAACTCAAATGTAATCCACAAACAAATCCAAAAAGCGAATAAATAATTTTATAATATTGATAATTTTTTGTGTCACTTATCCATTTATAAGATTAAAATCTTGAATTGATAGATTTATAATATTTTGCTTCCTTGAAACATCTTTTTCTTTATTCTCATTTACAATATAATAAAAAAATGTTAACTAATAATATTGAAACACAAAATAATAAATAATTAAATTAAACTAGGTGGCTTGGTGAGTCAACCCGCGGCTCACCACAGTTTCAACTCGGGTGAGTCGGGTTCTAAACGAGCGAGGTTGAAATTGGCCCGTATAAAAAAATTTTATTTTTTTCAAACCTAACCTGGCTTGAACTTGTGGTGGATCGAATTGGCATACGAATTTTAACTCATTTTGACAGCACTGCTATTAATGCTTAAATAAAGTAAGGTGAGTTAGTGGTAAAAGTTATGTGGTGAAAGGAGTAGGAAATTCTAGTTACGGTACAGTTGGTCCTCTAAAAGGGGCTAATGTTATAGGTGGTAGGGTGATAAATCATTTGTTTATGACTCTACATAGTATAAATATCACTACAAATGCATGCATGAAGTCTTATGTCAAAGTTATATATTAAGATAATTGAATATTTAATATCAACTATTTGTATGAATGTATGAATTTGTGGTATGTTTAATATGTGTGATTGATAAATTGGTATATTATGAAATTTTGATGAAATATTTTGTATATTAATTAGCTTATCCTTTCCTCTTATTTGTTTATATGTGTTATCTTCTTTTTTGCAATGATTATCTTAATGATGTGTAATAGATGAAGATGTTCCAGCTAATCTGATGCAGAGTGAGTGTGACGCAGTAATCTAGTTTAGGATATAATTTTTGTTAGGGTTAAGCATAATTAATTAAACTATAATATAACTATATTATTTAAGAGTTCGTATGAAAAAACTAAACTTATATAATTAACTAATGTCCAAACTGAATTTTGTATTCAAAAGTTAAGTATAATATTAACTACAGAATAATAGATTCCAAGAAAGGTATGTGCCTGATCCGAAAACATTCAATATATAACTACTTAATATAATATCCAATAAAAATAAACTGAATTTTTATACTGAATCAATATTTTTTAGCCAGATTTTATTTTTGGTTTAGTTGAGTTAGATTAGTTGAGAATGAAATAAAATCATAGTGGTGCAGTACTTCTGAAATGCGATATTAGATTGATTTACGTGAATATGAATTTAAACAAATAAAAATTAAGTAATTAAAAATGAGAAAAGATTCATACTATACATAATTAGACTGGGTTTTTTCATGGAGTTATCCATCTAATTTACGTTTTAGGACAAAATAAAATGGAGGAATAATGAAAAATTACTTAACAGAAGCATAGATCCAATTTTCAGTTAACTGCACTAAAAATATAAGTTTAGTTTTTTAAATTGAACTAGATAATTCTATAACTAGTTTTTGTTAAAATAGATTAACTTTTTTAGTATAAAATAGTACAATTAATTATAGTTTAGTATAATTAAGTTAGTTTTATTCAGTCCTAATTTTTGTTGTAAATCTTTTTTATTTTGAAAAATTCTAATGTATGTATATAATTTTTTATATATTTAGTACACGCTTTCTGGATGACTTAAATATAGTATTTGTATCCATCATAATGATTTGTGTTGTATTTTTATACTATTAAATGAGATATTAAAAAAATATAGTAATAAAATTTAAAAGTATTCTTTACTTAACTATTGATTTTATTCGTCACTTAAAATTCTTATTTGCATTGCGTTTTTCTGATATTACCATTGACAACTAATATTTGATTATTTTGTTTTTCATATTTGAATTATGAATGTTTTAAAAAAATTATTTTAATTGTTTTAACTATTTGTTAGCTGAATTGTTTTATTACATGTAGGTAGGTGAATTATTATTTCGATTTACTAGCTATATAAACATTTAAATATGGAAAAGAATATTTTGACAACCAGTTTTTCACATTATTGAAGCAGTTTAACAACTCGAAAGATTTTCAGTTTTCTACGTTAACCAAGCAAACAATTATATGGTTTTACAGCTCCATGCACAAACCAAATACAATCATATCATATTCAATTGGCATAAACACTACCTCTCGTAAACTTGGAAAGTTTGGAGTATCAAACAAACATTTTCCATTTGCGAATTACCCTTATGCAGCTCCTCAAGATTTCATAATCCTTCGCTGATGAAAGCCAAATATGCTAAAGAAGTTAACGAAGCCCATACACCTTTGAAAATGTAAAATAAAAGAAAATAAATTAAAAATGAGAAATTCATAATAAAAGTTGAACGTTTTGAAACTTGTAATTATCGAGTATTGGTGATAAGCCACACTCACCAACGGAAGACCAATTAGCAGAAAAGCAAGAGATTAGCCCACTAAGTAGCTTTCGGCCTTCCTCTTCCTATCTTCCTTTGTTTCCCTTGAAGACTCTCCAACATTGCTTCCGCTTCTATAAAGAGGGCACATTCCACATTCTTTTATTGTCACAACTGATTTTAACTCGTTCACAACGGAGTCGTAATCTGGCAACTCAAACTCAAAGTCATAATGTTTCGGATCGATCTCAAAAGTGAAATTGCGAGCATCACGGAGCCTAAGGCTCATGCCGCTAGTCCTTACGGACTCCAAGTTAAATTTCCACATGAATGTGTGATCTTGATTGACAACTCTGTCTTTATCATTCCATTCGAAATAGTTGTCTAGCACATGATTATTTGGAATAATCTGTGTACCATTATCATCACATTCAAATTTTAGGTTATAACTAAAAGAACCGTATCTACCTTCAAAATCATTCGTATCTAACAGTTCAAAAACAACACACAAAGCGAAACCAATGAGCCTGTCATCGCTGCAGAAACTTAAATCTTCATTTATACTCACTGAAGGTCCATTACCACGAAAAGGAAACCAATGAGGAACTGCAGTGCATGGAAAACAGAAGAATACAGACCTATATGCATCGTCGGTCATCCTGAGCCTTGCATCCTCCTCAATGTTAGCACGAGCACCTGAATCCAGTTGTTGGGCATTGGTGAAATGAAATTTGAAGACACCCTCTTTGGAGTTTGAGAGGTTTCGAACAGGAGAATTTGACATCACTCTTCTAATGGATGTGCAATCCAATGCCACCAGTTGTTTTAAACATGGTGGAATCTGTGGGATGCATTCAAGCTTTTTGCAATCGCTCAAATCAAATGATTTCAAGTTCGAAAGATGAGCAATGCTCACAGGAAGGTTCACGATTCCGCTCTCACTCAGTGACAGTTCCATTAATGACGTCAACCGACCTATGTGTCTTGGGATTTCTGTTAATTTGTGACAACCCGAACAATCAAGTTTACAGAGATGCTTTAGATTAGCAACGGAGTCTGGGAGTGATTCGAGATTCGTGCATTTGTTGAGCTGCAGGGATCGAAGACTAACCAAATTGCCGAATGAGGAAGGCAGTTCTTTGATAGCCGTTTCTTTTAAGTTAATGTGAGAAAAAGTTTGTACCTGATCCGTGATCTCTGGGAAGGTCCTCAACCTTAAGCAACCACACAAATCAAATTTCCTCAACTTCAATTTGAAAATTGTGCTTGGAAAAGTTTGAAGTGATTCACAATAGGTAAGATCTAACTTACATAGTCTGGTGAGGCTTCCAATGAAAGATGGAATAATCTCAAGATTAAAGCAACCGCTCAAACTCAGTTCTTGAAGCCCTACCAAACGCCACAAGGATGAAGGTAGTGCCTGTATGGCTGTTCTGTCCAAGATGAGCACCTCTAGGTCTTCCATCGTGTCCTCAATCTCGGGGAAATTTTCCAATTTTGAGCAACCACCGAGACAAAGTTTCTTTAGGAATTTAATCTCAGAAAGGTCAAATGGAAATATTGTAAGGGAAGAACAGTTTGAGAGATCTATGAAACAGAGCTTCTTGAGACTTTGGAAGTTTAAGGGCACACCTCCAGTGAGTTGTATCGGCGTTTCATCATATACGTATATATTATTATTAGTCACTTCTTTTTCTTCTTCCTCATATCTCACAAAAGTAATTGAGAAAATTTGACTGAGTAAGGATCTTCTTGGAAAAAAATGAGGAGCACTATCGTTTGTCACCCTTGAGTCAGAAGCAGCCCAAAGGGAGGATCTTCGGAAAGCTCTACGTCCGTGAAATTGCTGTTTCAAACGAGGGAAACTTGAAAAAATTGCAGGTTGATACTCCGGTTTCTTACAAGGGGATCTTGAGAAAGTTCCACGTTGACGCTCCAGTTTCACATGAGGGAATCTGGGTACACTGGTTGAAAAAATTTTAAGCTTGTGACACGAGGAAACAATAACCAATCCTGGTGATCTGGATAGAATATTGCTGGGAACAGTTACACTTTTGAGATTATGACATCCATCTAAACGTAAACAACTTAGCTTGCTGAGTAATATGGAAGAGTGAACTTTAATCAACTTTCCACAATCATTGAGAATTATTTCTTCAATATTTGGTGACAGGGAAAGGTCTTGTATTCTTTGAAGTTTATAAGAAGAACTGAGGTTGAGCCTTTTCAATTTGGGTAAACTCTGCCACAAAAAAGGAAATGAATAAGGTAATAAAGAAAAACTAAAATAAAGTTTTAAGCAATTTTCTCTATTTTTCTTCGGTAAACTCTTAGTTATAGTATCTATTTATTTTATATTTTACATAAATACCACTGTTATAAAGACCACAATGTGAACTAACCAAATTATGCTCGTTATAAATTTGATAGTTATTATAAAAATTCACAAAATTTAACATGTTTGGTTCTCTACCTAAATTTACATCTTTATAATTTCAACCTAAACTTATTATGGATTGATAAAACTTATGATTGTAATTTATAATAATAGATGAGAATGTGCAAAATACTTTATATTACGCATGTATAAACTATTTATCTTTATTTATCTTCTCACATCTCTCTGCTTCTTTCTCATAATAATATATGTAAAAATTTAAATGAGAATGACATTACTCTTAACATCTTAACAGAACAACGAATTAACAAAGTAAAATGGTTGTCCTATGAGGGTTAAAATTGAACCTTAAGTAGATTGTATGTCAATCGTTGAGGGCCTTGCTCTACCAATGGTTTTTTTTAAACAAATTAATATATAAATAAAAATAATTTATTTTAATTTTAGTATAGTTTTTATATTTAGCATTTCCAGAATTTTACATCAATTTTCACACCCTTAAATATTTTTTTAAAATCCCGCACTAGTATTACTTACAAATCATAAATAGCATTAAACCAAATTTAAAAAAAAAAGAAAGATATATATATATATATATATATATATATATATATATATATATATATATATATATATATATATATATATATATAATATGTTTAAGTGTTAGTGACTCGTAAAACAAGTTTAATAAGTCTTGTAGAAAAAGTTGAGTGTAATTTATTATTATGTGATTTGGTGTGAGAGTATAATTTGACTAATTTATATCTCATATGGTGTGATTACTTAAATTATTAGTTCAGTGTGAATGTGTGAAAAATCGTACTTTGTACAAAACTAAATTATAGAGCTAGAAAATTATATTTTATTTACTAAAATTTTGTGAAGTATATTTATATATAAATAATTTTGAGAATTTAGAATTAGAATCTGATAATTCTTTTTAGTAAATGTATATGGTAGTTATAAGCAAGCATAATAATATTTAATGGGACATTTCAAATAAAATAAAATAAAAACATATATTTTATGTATGAGAAGAGACTACCCACATATCTCCATTATAAAGTAAGAAAACAAATATTCTATAGAAAGACCCCGACATATAACAGAAGCAAAAACGCTTAGAAAAGAATTATCTAATGCATGTCAGACGATACGGGGAGATATCTATCATCAATAATATGGGTAGACATACAATCATGGAACATTAGACTATATGCATAAAATGTATGAAAACTCTTCTCCATACTATTTGATTTATAATTACTTTTAGAAGCATGTTAATATGATTCTAATAATACAAGTACAATTGTGTGGTTCTAATAAAAGCAATATAAAACGAATAATGTGATGAAAGGCACAAAGGAATGGTGAAAACATGTAAATGTACAAAGTAGAGAACATGATTCTATAATTTATTTTTATCTTTAAAAGTCTAAAACACAAAGGAACATAAATAATGTGAAAAACCTGATCTTCTTCCCACAATTGTTCAAGATGACAATCTGGCATTTCGAGTCTCACTAGATTTTGTGGGCAAAAATTCGGTGACAGAGACTTTTGTTGAAAACCAATCCAATAAAGAATCTTCAAAGTGTCTGGCAGACTTACTAGAGATGATTCAAGAAACACATTTGGATACCAAGAGTTAGAATAAGAATAGAACATAAGCATCCTAAGATTGTTCATCTTTTTGAAAGCTTTTGCATGTACTTTAACTTCTTCCATTTCGTTTATATCTTGTAATATACATTGTATTGCATCTGATCCCTGAAAGTATCAAAGCAATTAGAAAAAAAAAACATAAATGTTGCATTGCAAGCTATTTAATAACATCTCAATGGTTATCAATTTATCATAACATAAATCCATGTGACTCTTTCAGTTGAGTGATAATAAAACATACCTTGTTCTTTTTTAAAATCTCATGAATTTCGTCAGCCTTGAACAATCGGCTGCGTTTTCCAGGATGTTGAGGACACTCTTTACGAACAATTTCTTGACCCATTTCTTGTATTAGATCGTGCATCACAATTCTACCATCCAAGATAGATATGAGACATTTATCTTTGAGAACATCCATTCCAATCTTAGAAGAGAAACCACACTCATTTAGTATTTCTGCTACTACAATCTCGTTGTGTCCTCTATAAAAGCAAGCGATGTCAAGAAATATATTTTTCTCCTCCTCACGGAGTCCATCATAACTTAACTTGAATACATTGAAAATATCATCATCTTGGCACTTCTCCAAGTTTTGCAACTGACTTTCCCATGCTTCTCTTTGTCTGCCATATAACAATGAACCCAAAATTTGGAGAGCTAACGGAATCCCTTTTGCATATTTTAACACTTGTACTGACAAGTCCATGTAAGTAATTTCTTCTGGAGAATTTTGTTTAAAAGCATGTAAATTAAAAAGTTTTAGAGAATCATAAAAATTCAACTCCTGAAGTTCGTAGATATCATCAGCTCCAGCATTCTTAAGCACTTGTCTATCTCTACTGGTCATAATGATTCTACTGCCCTGCCCAAAGCTATCACGTCGTACCATTAATTTTCTAAGCTGAGTTGAATCTGTTACATCATCAAGAATGAGGAGGACCTTTGCTCGTTTGAGCCTTTCATTGGAATATGATAAATCAGTGAATGATGATGCTTCTTCCTTTAGAAGCTCAGACCGATATTTTGCTATGATATTGTGTATTCCCTCTCTTTGTAGTTTTTCTTGAACATCTAAAACAAGGCTGTGGGAATCAAACTGCACTGCCAATGTGTGAAATAATTGTTCAGAAATTGTACTTTTTCCCATTCCTCCCATGCCATAAATTCCTATGATCCGAATATCCGGTGACTCAAGATCCAACAAGGATCGAATTTCTTCAATATGTTTTTCAATACCGATGATTCCTTGATTATAACTGACGGAATAACGATTCAGTTTTTTCAAAATATCATCTATAATTTCTTCAACAAGAATGTGTTCTAACCTGACCCATGATTTACAAAATAAAATATAAGTATTCAAGTACAAAAACTAAACTAAATTAAAAAAATATCAAAGAGTAAAAAGAGTGAAGGATCATTGAATTGATTTATTTATGGATTCACGTTCTGAGTTCTAGATAAAAATAAATAAATTAAATGTCTAATAAATTAAAAGAATTTAATGAAAGGGTTGTATTGTACTACAAAGTTAAACTATAACATGAGATATGGTCAGATCTATGACCGACTAAAAGAAATGAAAAAAAAGAAATACTTGAACTATGATGAGATCAACATAATTTGAGTAGATGAAAAGAGATACTCAATATATCTGAAAAGTGGATGTAAGAAATATAATGACCTGATAACGTTTGAATCCCAGCCGCAGAGTTCAGCAGCTTCGGTTAGAGCATCCTTCCATCCTTGCACTTTGCCCATGTCTTCCTTAAACCGCAGTTCATGCTCTTCGAACGCTTCTTTGTATCTCTCTTCCTGTTTTCTGACAGTTGCTGGATGCACCTTGTAGAAAACTGGTATCACATCCCTTCCATATGTCTTCTTGCAGTCCAGTATTTTAGTCAGTTCATTTAAACACCACGTGGAAGATGCATAGTTTTCAGAGAAAACCAGGACATAGATCTTTGATTCTTCAATTGCGGTTTGCAGTGCAGGTGAAATTTCTTCGCCCCTTTGTAGTCTGTAATCAATATATGTTTCAATGTGCTTCCTCTCCAGCGCTGCATAAAGGTGACTAATGAAGTTCTCACGAGTGTCTTCCCCTCTGAAGTTCAGAAACACGTCGTACCTGGTGGGAGAAGCGGACGCAGCGAATGATGAAGAACTCTCTGCCATCGAAATCAATTTTCTCTCCTTTCTCTGCAACTCTAAGGCTCAGGATTCCAAAAATTTGTATACTCTCAATTACAAACGAGGGTATATATTTCTACCAATTCTACCCAAAGTCAATATCTGCTTCTCTGTCACATAATAAAAACCAAACCAACTTTTGGAGAGGCCATTTAATTTTCTCAAAATATCTGTCCATGGATAAAAAAAAATAATGATTATTTCACACACATAAATATTTTATATTCATTTTACACAATATTGAATCAATTGAAGAGTCACAATTCACACAATAATTATGACTCTAAATTTATATCGCTAATAGCTGCAGAAACTAAGGGACATACACCGTATCCTCTTTTCATGATAATAAAAAATAAATAAAACTAAAAATTAAATATTATAATAATTATTATAATAAGAAATATTATTAAAAGTTATATAAAAGTTGTATAAAAAAATAATATAAAAAACGATCATAAAAATTAAATATTTTTATTAAATTTATACTTTTATATAATTAAAAAGATTAAAATCATATTTAACATTTACAAAAACTATGGGTAGGGTATTAATTATTTAATAATTTATTTTCCAATTTTATGTAATTTATTTTTACTACAAAGACATGTAATTGAGATTGAGTTTTTTAATTTACACTTTTTTTTCTTGTAAAGAATAATGGTTTCGTATAATTTTATTATTAAATATTTTGTATAGCCTTAAAAAAATCGTATATATATTATATAAATTCAAATAAATTGTCTTGAACTTGTCAAACTACACTTATAAAGAATGAACCATCAAGCGCCGACAGATTTTATAAGTCACCACTCAAATGAAACAAGGTGTCTCAAAGTGAACAAACCAAGAACAACAAATAACTTATTATATATCATCTTCACTCTTCCACGTTGGTTTTACAGCTCCATGTAACAAGTTGGTACATTAAAAGGTTAGGAAAAGCTTTTTCAACGTTTACTTTCTCCATTGAGGAGTTGTAAAAGAGCATAACGAATGTGCTGTCTAATATGAGCACCGCTAGATCTTTCTTCCATCGTGTCTTTATTTCAGGGAAATTTTGCAATTTTGAGCAACCACTGAGACAAAGTTTCTTTAGGAATTTAATCTCAGAAAGGTCAAATGGAAGTATTTTGAGGGAAGAACACTTCGAGAGATCTATGAAACAGAGCTTCTTGAGACTTTGAAAGTTTAAGGACACACCTCCAATGAGTTGTATATGCAATTCATCATATTCTTATTAGCTATTATTAGCCACTTCGTTTTCTCCATCATATCTCTCAATTATCACATCTAAGTTTTACGTCAACTAAAAGTAAGATCAAATTATAATATATAAATAAATTGTAAAACTCACGTTACAAATCGATTTTATCGATTAAGTTAGTCTCAAAAGTCCACCTTCTAATACATCGAAACTTCATTTGCCTAAAACGGGGTATTAAGAAAGTGCCTGGTCGATTCTCTAGTTTCACATAAGGAATCCTGGTTGAAAACATTTCAAGATTCCAACACGAGAAAAGAAGAATGAAACCTGGTGATATGGATACAATATTGTTGGGAACAATTACACTTTTGCGATTATAACATCTATCTAAACGTAAACAACTAAGCTTGCTGAGTAATATGGAAGAGTGAACTTTATATTATATGCATGTATCAACAGTTTACCTTTATTTATCTTTATCTCGTCTCTCTTCTTCTTTCTAATAAAAGTATATTGTAAAAATTTAAATGAGAATGACATCACTCTTATAAGAACAAACTGACAAAGTGAGTTAAAATTGAACCTTATTGTATGTTAATGTTAAGTGATGCAGATACATAATTTATTATAGGTTATATTGAAGTTATATGATAATAAAAAAAGTTAGATTAATTACGTTTAAGTCTTTAATAAATTTAAATTTATTTAATTATGTGAGTATTCAAATTTTTTTATATTTTCTAATTAAGATATTAAATTTATATATTTTACTTGTTTAATTTTTCAATTAATTATATGATATGAATGTTATTTTGCTTATATGTCAACATATTAATAAATAAAATTAATAAAAAATTCACTAAAATATTTAAATTTATAATACCACTTAAATTCAAGTATAATTGACATAAATGAACAATAAATAAACTTATATAAGACATTAAAATAAATTTTTTAATCAAAATTTTGAGGTAATAGATTTGAGTTCTTATATGTTTTCTATCTTATTTATTTCTATACAATATAAATTTTAATGATATTCAAAGTGTGTTTATGAATTTCATGTTAGCTCTCATTATATTTTAAACTTAAATATAGTTTTATTCTTCATGATTTTACGTATGTATAATTTTAATTTATATGTATATTTAATATACATATATAGATTTTAAGTCTCTAAAATCAAACAATTTTAATTCATTAAATAGGCAATGTGAGTGATAAACATGTAGCATATTTTAGTAATTAAATTGCTTATGAACATTAAACTAAAAATGCTTAATTTTAAAAAATTAAAAATTAAATTTATAATCAATTTTTAGACTAAAATTTTACATTTAGAATTATAGAAACTAAAAATAAATTTAAGCCAAAATTTTAATATTTCACTTTGAATAATTTATGTATTTTTCACAATTTTTATTACGACATTCTTAATGTTATTAAATATAACACATTCATGAAACTATCAAGACTAAAATATTAAACCTAAATTTTTAATATTTTATTTTGAGTCATTTTATATATTTCTCAAATTTTCTAACAATGTTCTTAAAATGTATTAAACATAACAGGTACTTGTCGTAGAATTGGAAATTCGGAGTGTCAAAACAAACATTTTCCATTTACGAATTACCCTTTCAACTGCAGCTCTTAAAGATTTCATGATGTATGAAAGCCAAATATGCTAAAGAAGTTAATGAAGCCCATACATTAAGAGTTTCAACAAAATGCAAATTTGGGACAACGAAGCAACTCAACTTACAACGACATCAAACTATATCTAATAATAACTTAGAAATCTTGTCAGCTACGGAACGAACCCACCTGTAAAATGCCATTGAAAATGTAATAAAAAACAAATAAATTAAAAATGAAAAATTCATAATAAAAGTTGAACGTTTTGAAAGTTGTAATTAACAAGTATTGGTTATAAGCCACACTCACCAACGGAATACCAATTAGCAGAAGAGCAAGAGACTAGCCCACTAAGTAGTTTTCTGCCTTCCTCTTCCTATCTTCCTTTGTTTACCTTGAAGATTCTGCAACATTGCTTTCGCTGCTATAAAGAGGGCACATTCCGCATTCTTTTATTGTCACAAAGGAGACGTAATCTGGCCACTCAAACTCAAAGTTATAATCGATCTCAAAAGTGAAGCTGCGAGCATCACAGAGCCTAAGGTTCATGCTGCTCCCCCTTAGGCTCTCCAAGTTAAATTTCCACATAAATATGTGATCTTTATCAAGGACTCTGTGACTATAACGCCCTGGGAAATAGTTATCTAACACATTACTATTTGGAATTATCTGTGTGCCATCATCATCACATTCAAATGTTAGGCTGTAAACAAAAGAACTGTATCTGCTATTAATATCATTCGTATCTAACACTCCAAAAACCACACACAAAGCGAAACCAATGAGCCTGCCATCGCTGCAGAAACTTAAATCTTCATTTATAGTCACTGAAGGTCCTTCGCTGCGAAAAGGAAACCAATGAGGAATTGCACTCGCTGGAAAACAGAAGAACACAGACGTATATGCATCGTGGGTCATCCTGAGCCTTGCATCCTCCTCAATGTTAGCACGAGCACCTGAATCCAGTTGTTGGGCATTGGTGAAATGAAATTTGAAGACACCCTCCTTTGAATCTGAGAGGTTTCGATTTGACATCACTTGTTTAATGGATGGGCAATCCAATGCCACCAGTTGTTTTAGAAACGGTGGAATCTTTGGGATGCATTCAAGATATTTGCAGTCACTTAAATCAAGTGATTTCAAGCTTGAAAGATGAGCAATGCTTTCAGGAAGGTTCACGATTCCGCTCTCACTCAGTGACAGTTCCATTAATGACCAGAGGCTACCAATGTGCGTTGGGATTTCTGTTAATTTGGCACACCCCGAACAATCAAGTTTACAGAGATGTTTTAGATTAACAATGGAGTTTGGGAGTGATTCGAGATCCCTGCATTTGTTGAGCTGCAGGGATCGAAGATTAACCAAATTGTCAAATGAGGAAGGCAGATATTTGATAGCCGTTTCTGTTAAATTTATATGAGTAAAAGTTTGTGTCGGCTCCGTGATCTCTGGGAAGGTCCTCAACTTAAAGCAACCACACAAATCAAGGTTCGTCAACTTCAATTTGAAAATGGTGTTTGGAAAACTTTGAAGTAATTCACAGTAGGTAAGGTCTAACTTGCATAGTCTGGTGAGGCTTCCAATGGAAGATGGAATAATCTCAAGATTCCTGCAATCCCGCAAACTCAGTTGTTGAAGCCCTACCAAACGCCACAAGGATGAAGGTAGTGCCTGTATGGCTGTGTCGTCTAAGATTAGAACCGCCAAATTTTCCATCGTATCCTCAATCTCTGGGAAATATTCCAATTTTGAGCAACCACTGAGATAAAGTTCCTTTAGGAATTTCATCTCAGAAAGGTCAAATGGAAATATTGTAAGGGAAGAACAGTTCGAGAGATCTAAGAAACAGAGCTCCTTTGGACTTCGAAAATTTAAGGACTCACCTTCAAAGAGTTGTTCCGACATTTCATCATATAGGTATATATTATTATTAGTCACTTCTTTCTCTTCATCCGCTTCCCAATAAGTAATGGAGAAAATTCTACTGTAATACGATCTTGAGGGATTTTCACTTGTAGCCGAGTGCGCCTCTATGGAATGCCCACGTTGCAATTGACGCCCCAGTTTCACATGAGGGAATATTGGACCAATTAATGATGACGATGGTGGAGAATAAGATATTGGGGTTTGACTGGTTGAAAACATTTCAAGATTCGAACAACATGAAAGATTAATGGATCCTGGTGATCTAGATAGAATATTGCTGGGAACAGTTACACTATTGAGATTATAACATCTATCTAAACGTAAAGAAGTGAGCTTGGTGAGTAATATGGAAGAGTGAACTTTAATCAACTTTGGACAATGACTGAGAATTATTTCTTCAATATTTGGTGACTGGGAAAGGTCTGGTATTCTAGTAAGTTTCTCAGAATAAGTCAGGTCGAGCCTTTTCAACTTCGGTAAACTCTGCCACAAAAAGAAAATGAATCAGGTAATAAAGAAAAACTAAAATGAAGCTTATCTATTTTTCTTCAATTATAAACTCCTACTTACATTATGTGTTGAGTTTACGTTGAACAAATAAAATTATAGTGGCTATAAATTTGACATTTATTATAAAAATTCACAAAATTCAACATGTTTTCTTTCCTATCTAAAATTACATCCTAATTATTTCAACCTGATTAAAGTAATTTATAATAGATGACAATGTGGAAATACTTTATATCATGCATGTGTTAGAATAATTACCCTGTGTATCATCATTAAAGCTACTTAAGGTAGTGTGTCTAGTATTTATAATAATAATACCTAGGTATGCACCTAAGTGTCTAAGGGCAAACTTATAATCTTTCATGTACTTTTGTATTAGATTTTTTTATAGATAGAACGAGAGTGAGAGGGATCTTTCAATCAGAGCAAGTTGATCCCGCTCTGGTTTCTGTCTTGTTGCATTTGTCCGATGTCGCTTGTCGTTGTCCGTATCTGTCCGGTGACATTTTTCATTGTCTGGGGTTGTCCAGTCCCTATTTGCAGTTGTCAATTGCAGTTTGAAGCTCTTCAACACTGTTGGCCACTGTTCTCCACTGTTTTCTCGTTGTTTGCCACTGTCGGTTGCCGTTTGTCGTCACAGTTTCGTCCAGCGACCATTAGATCTGGTTCGCCTCTCCACACGACGGCAAACCCTGCCGGTGCCAGAGTCCTGTTCTCCTCCACCCGCCATGAGCAACATCTTTCGTCGCGAACAAGCGTGTGTTGCTCACGCGCCGCCATTTGCTTGCCGGAACACCACCGAGCCACCTCCATAGTTGTTGCCAATCTCTCTTCTCTCCAGTGTGCCCCTCAGAACCTCATTCTGTTAGCATCCAGAAGCAACCCTTGCGATAGTTACCTAGGGTTTTGTGGCTTCTTCTTTTGCTTCTTTAACCCTTGATCAGAAATGGCGTATGGAAGTGCCCTTTCATTTTTCAAAAGCCCCTCCATCACTTCCTGGTCAAGGTCATTACGATCACCTTGAGCAAGATGGCAACCATGTACCTGGTGACAAGCATATTTTCAATTGTGTGCTTTGCTATGACAATCAATGGAAGCCAAACTTCTGATATCTCTTAGAGCTTTCAAAACTTGTCACTCTTTATGGAAGAAAGTTCAAAATATTTATGCTAATGATATTCAATGTCTCTATGATATGACAAACAAGCTTGCATGTCTCAAAATGGTAGACCATGATGGTTTCCTTCATGATTGAAGCTCAAGCAGCTGTGGAAGAGCTGAGAATGTTCTTGGAAGTCAAATATTTATAAGACATCAAGAAGAAGCTTAACAAATATTACATGGTGATGATCCTCTGTGCTTTACAAGCAAACTTTGATCATATCAAAGATAAACTTCTGATCAGTCATGAGTTCCCATCCATGGAAACCCTGACCACACGTCTTTTTCGTGTCTCGGTGCCTTAATCACAGGAAGCTCATGAACCAATTGAACCATTATTCATGGTTGCCACGTGGAAGAGGAGGACGTGGAGGTCGGAGGCGTCTGCAGTGCATATACAGTAAAAGGATGGGTCATACCCAAGAAAACTGTTACTCCTTGCATTGTTTTTTCTCAAAAACAACTAAAATCTCTAAGGCTGCAACTGTCTCTACCAATTCCAAGTTCATTGAGGAAGAGTATCAAGAGTATTTGTGATTAAATTCTAATAGCTTGACATACACATTACATTCTCCAAGTACATCCACAACTTGCATTTCTATATCCATGGAATGTCAAAATTCATGGATAATTGACTCAAGTGCTTCTGATCACATCTTTGGCAATACCCCTTGTTCTCAACCCTTTCCTTTAAATAAAAATCTCATTTCATCACCCTTACAAATGGCTCCAAAACTTTCTCAAAGGGAGTTGGTCAAGTCTTCCTATCTCCTTCTCTATATTTGAAATATGTCCTTTTTGTCCCTAATTGTCCCTTCAATTTAATTTTCTTAAGACAACTAACCAAAATGATGAATTGTTTAATAACTTTCGATTCAAAATCTTTTGTTATACAAGAGTGCAGCTCAGAGAGACAAATTTGAGAAGGATATGAAGCCGGAGGATTATACCTTTTTGGATCTCGTCCACAGGTGACGCGTGAGGAACATGTGCCGAAGACTAGTCGGAGAGAAGTGGCGCATGAAGGAGCGTGCAGAGGTTTCTAAGGAGGCGACCACTAGGGTTGGGTCACGCTTCTCAGGGCGAACCTAACCCTTAACTTTGCCTGACAAAAGGAGACAAGAGATGGCGGCGACGGCGGCGGAAAGTGACAGCGACAACGGCGACACACTAGGTCTGGCTCTTGATACCATGTTAGAAAACTAACTGATACATTTTATTCATTTATATCTCTTACAAGGTTTTGGTATATATTGTATGTGATTCCATTGATGACCGTTATGAGTGTGACTTTATGTGCATTTGGTCCTTTTATGGGTGTGTTTTGTCCTTTTATGGGTGTGTTTTGACCCTTTTATGAGCATGGGGAGAGAGATATCTAAGGTTGTATTATGACCGAAATATTAGATACAAAACTCATTGTAGAAAAAAGATGTATTATGCATCAATGGTGATATAATCACAAAAATTAAAGTAGAAGTGATGAGAGGTTGAAGAAGGTTTGGTTATGAAGTTTGTTAGAAGTGGACTTGAGGCCTAACTCATCCTCACAAAACCGGCTTGTAAGGTGAGGTCTGCACCCACTTATATATTTTTAATTTGGCCTTATCTCTAGTCGATGTGGGACTTCCAACACACCCCCCTCACGCCGAGGTATATACATCTCGAGCGTGAGATTAGACATTAATGGGTGGTCCAATAGCGGCCCGATAATGGGTGGTCCAATAGACTCTAACCATAGCTCTGATACCATGTTAGAAGTGGACTTGAGGCCTAACTCATCCTCACAAAACCGGCTTGTAAGGTGAGGTCTGCACCCACTTATATACTTTTAATTTGGCCTTATCTCTAGTCGATGTGGGACTTCCAACAAAGTTATCATAGGTGGAAAAAACTATTTTAACATAAAAAATTGGGAATGAATTTTCCAAAATATATACTTATGATAGGTGATGTACATTTATATTTAAATAATTTTAAGAATTTAAATTTACAATAAGATAATTCTTTTTAGTAATTTATCTAGTAGTTATAAGCAAGAATGATTATATTAAATAAGGGCGTTTCAAATAATACAAAAGAAAAAAAAATAACATTTCGATATCTTTTATACATTAGAATAGATTACCCACACACAAATATCTCTTATAAAGTAAAAGACAATCACTCTGTCCATATACCTCACACATAATATGGATAGACAATACAATCATGGACCATAAAATGAAATGCATCAAATAAATGCATGTTCTACATATTTGATTTATAATTAATTATCTTTAGCATTCTAAATATGATTGTAATGATATATGCATATTGAGTGGGTCTAATAAAAGAAGTATAAAAACAAAATAATGTGAAGTAAAGGAATTGCTAATGAAAACATGTAGATATATAGTATAGAAAAATACTTAAGTTTAGAACATAAAGGAATATAGATAACTTTAAAAACCTGATCTTCTTCCCAAAGTTGTTCAAGATGGCAGTATGGCATTACGAGTCTCACTAGATTTTTTGGGCAAAAGTCTGGTGGTAAAGATCTTTGAGGGAAACTTTTCCAAGAAAGAATCTTTAAAGAGTCTGGTAGACTTACAAGAGATGATGCAAGAGACACTTTGGATTCCCGTAGAATTCCAAAACGAAAATAATCATCGAGTATAAGCATCCTAAGATTATCCATCTTTTGGAAAGTTTGTCCATGTACTATAACTTCTTTTATTTCTGCCAAATCTAGTAAGATACACTGAATTGCATCTGACCCCTAAAAGTAAATCAATGTAATTAGAAAATAAATAAACATGAAATATTCTATAATGTTTAGTAACTACTAAGTTGTTTGCAATTTAAGAAAAGTAAATCGATGTAACTCTTTTAATTGAGTGACAATGGAACATACCTTGTTCTTTTTTAAAACCTCAAGAATCTCGTCAGCCTTAAACAATCGACTGCATTTTTCAGGATATTGAGGGCACTGACGAACAATTTCTTGACCCATTTCTTGTATTAGATCATGCATTTCAATTCTACCATTAACGATAGATATTAGACATCTATCTTTGAGAACATCCATTCCAATTTTAGAAGAAAAACCACAGTCGTCTAATCTTTCTATTACCAGGCTCTCTTCGTATCCCCTATTAAAGCAAGCGATGTCAAGAAATATATTCTTTTCCTCGTCATCAAGCCCATCATAACTTAATTTTAATACATTAAAAATTTTAAGATGTTGGCTTTTTTTCAACTTTTGCAACTGACTTTCCCATGCTTCTCTTGTTCTTCCGTAAAGTAATGAGCCCAAAATTTGGAGAACTAATGGAATTCCTTTTGCATATCTCAACACCTCTTCTGCCAAGTCCATGTACGTTGTTTCTTGTGAAGAGTTTTGTTTAAAAGCATGTAAACTAAAAAGTTTCAGAGAATCAGGAAAATTCAACTCCTTAACTTCGTAGATGTCATCAGCTCCAGCATTCTTTAACACTTGTTTGTCTCTACTGGTTATAATGATTCTACTGCCTTGTCCAAAACTATCACACCTTCCTAGCAATTGTTTAAGTTGAACCGAATCAGTAACATCATCAAGAATGATGAGAATCCTCATTCCTTTGAGGGATGGTACTTCATTTAGAAGCTCGGGCATATATTTTTTTCTGACAGCGTCTATTCCATCTCTTTTTATTTTTTCTTGAGTGTCTAAAACAAGGCTTCTGGAATCAAATTGCATTGTAAATGTGTGATATATTTGTTCAGAAATTGTAGTTTTTCCTATTCCTCCCATGCCCCAAATTCCTATGATCCGAATATCTGATGACTCAAAATGCATCAATAACTGAATGCTTTCAATATGTTTTTCAATGCCGATAGTTCCTGGATCATAACTAATGGAATAAAGATTCAATTTTCTCATAATATCTTCCACAATTCCTTCAACAAGTGTGTTTTCTGACCTGACAGATAATTTGAAAAATAAAGTTTTAGTAAAGACAAAGCTAAACTAAACTAAAGAAAAATTCAGAAGAGTGAACATCATTGAAGAGATGTTCAAAGTAGACATATTTTCATATATTAGCTTGGTTGGTTTAAAAATTGCAAATCAAGATCGCAAAAGTTCTACAGTAACTGTTTATGACTTTTGTTACTGCAAAAGAGACTTGTACAAAGTTAAACTATAACAAAGTGATATGATCAAATGCATGACCGATTAAGAGAAACGAAAAAAAAGAAACACTTGAACTATGACGAGATCAACAGATTTTAGTAAATGAAAAGAGATTCTGAATATCTGAAAAGTGGACGTAAGAAATATAATGACCTGATAACGTTTGAATCCCAACCGGAGAGTCCAGCAGCTTCGGTTAGAGCATCCTTCCATCCTTGCACTTTCTCCATGTCGTCCTTAAACAGCTGTTCATGCTCTTCGAATGCTTCTTTGTATCTTTCTTCCTGCTTCCTGACAGTTGATGGATCCACTTTGTAGAAAACCGGTATCACGTCCCTTCCATATCTCTTCTTGCAGTTCAGTATCATAGTCAGTTCCTTCAAGCACCACGTGGAAGATGCATAGTTTTCGGAGAAAACCAGGACATAGATCTTTGATTCTTCTATCGCAGTTTGGAGTGCAGGCGAAATTTCTTCGCCCTTTTGTGCTCTCTCATCAATATATGCTTGGATGCGTTTCCTTTGCAGTGCTGCATAAAGGTGACTGATGAAGTTTTTACGCGTGTCTTCTCCTCTGAAGCTGAGAAACACATGATATCTGGTGGTAGAAGTAGAGACTGGAAATGATGAAGAACTTCCTAACATTGGAATGAATTAGAAAGATGATGAAGATCTATGAAGAACTCTGTTTTCTCTGCAACTATCCTCTCTGAAAGTATCGGTCGCGTGTTGTTTGTTCTGGTCAGCCACGTCAATACGGCAATAACTTAAGCTATTAAGTCAATTAAGGCTCAACAATTTACAGAATATTTATGGATTCTAAATTTAGATAATTTTAGGGACATATGTCTACTAAAAATTATTATAAAAAAATTGCGTAATATGATAATTATTAAGATAAAAATACTATTAAAATGACATATTATTATAATTATTAAAATAAAAAATATTACTAAAAATTATATAAAAGTTGTCGAAAAAATTAATATAAAAAACAGTCCTAAAGTAAATATTTTTATTAAATTTATACTATTATAATGGTAAAAACATTTAACATAATAGTTTTTTTTTGTAAATAGTTTTTCATCAAAAATAATAATAAAATAGATTGTAGTAAAATCGATAACCAAATATGCATATTTAAAAAATAGTTAAAAATATTCTTTGCTAATAATTGTAAATCATCGTCGTTATTATTATTATTATAATAATAATAATACTACTAATAATAATTATAATAATAATAATTATATTATTATAATAATAATAATTATTATTATTATTTACTTTCACAAATATTCAACATCAAACATCTCAAAAATACATCCACACATTAATCACACCCAGCATGTTTATATAATTAACTTAAAATATAGTGTAACCCACATACCAAACTAAACATTCTGACGACATTGGAGACCGGACGATTTCTCACTACCCAAAGAAGAGGACCGAACGATACATAATAAGTATGACTGAAAAAGGTGATCGAACACTTATACGAACCGACCACTAAAATATACCGAGTACAACATAACTGAGTCCTAGTAGAAAGTCAATTACTAACACAATACTAACTCTTAAAACAAAGCACCACCTCAGACCGGACACTCTGGACTTAAGTAGAACACTCAAATATAACTAATCATTAAATTATCCGAACACTAGAATGATATCTAATACTAGAACTAGACCGATTACTAGAGTAATACCGAGCACTATGACTAGATTGAAAACTATATATAAACCAAATTCTAAATAATATTGAATACCAGTGTAATAAGGAACACAAATATAAGACCGAATGCTAGTGTACTACGGAATACTAGTGTAAGACCGAACACTAGTGTACTACAGAATACTAGTGTAAGACCGAACACTAGTGTACTACAGAACACTAGTGTAAAACCGAACGATCATTAACTGAAGCTCTAAAGAAATATAGCTCAGTTACAGCCGAACACAAGAAAAGACCGAGCGGTCAAAACAGAACCCTTAATAAAACTACGTAATTCTGTAGAATGACTGCAAACTATGATAAAACTTAAGTTTACCTAAAATCTACTCATTCTTCCTAATTTCTGATACTCCAATCTTGTATCCTATAACTTACCCAGATTCTTCATACCAATCATACTCATACCAAATCCAGATTACCCAGATTCACCAACCCAATTCCTCTCAATCCACTCGACCACTTGCTCATAATATGCAGAAACATATTCATCACAATCATAACACTTAATTATTCAAACCAATATCACAAAATACATAATCATTCAATTATACATACATGCAAAATCAGCAAACACTATTTGATAACGTCCTCCTCGAGCTAGGTTGGGCCAAAGCGCAGAGATGAAGCTGTGGAGGTGGAATTTGTGCGGAAGTTATGGATATGGTGGTGGACTCACAATATTGGTGAGGTTTTGATGAGTATTTGTGGTAAGATGGAGGTGTTTGATGGATCTTCGGAGAGGTTGGGCCAACTCTAGAGAAGGGTGGTTAACGGGACCTCATGGGATGCTCTAGCCTTGACTTGAGACAAGATATGTTTGCACACATTTTGGCATAATAACATTCAAATTCATCAAGTGATTTTACAAGGAATGAGACCCTTCTATTTACAGAGAAAGGTGTCTCCAAAGTAGACAATAAACCCTAAAACTACCCACTCTTAAAGAGACATGTGGGAATCCACTCTTACAAAGTTTCTCCACTCTTAGAGTGTCATGTGGCAATCCACTTTTGTAAAGTCTTCTCCACTCTTGAAGTAGCATGTGGCAATCCACTTTTGCAAAGTTCTCCACTCTTAAAGTAGCATGTGGCAATCCACTTTTGCAAAGTTCCTCCACTCTTAAAGTGTCATGTGACAATCCACTTTTGCAAAGTTTCTCCACTCTTAGAGTGACATATGGTAATCCACTTTAGTAAGAGTTTCTCCACTTAGAAAATGACACATGACCACTTTCTTCTTAAGAAAAACTCTTCACTTAAGAGCTTGCCATGTGGCCATCATGTCCCATGGTGGGACACACTCTTTAAAAATAAGATTACAAACCATACAATACTTAGCCCTTAATACAAGGCCTAAAATTAAATACTATACTATTTGACCATTAATACAAGGTCTAAAATACACACAATTTTACTAAGAACATGTTGATGGCTCATGATGATTAGAGCTCGGACCCACCTTTCATAGATGAATCCAACTCTTCTTAAGTATGATTAACCATGACTAGGGCATATGTCATTACTATTTTCATACATCATTCACAAATTAGTTAAATTAACTAGCTTCCCTTACCTTTTTGACGGAACAGAACAACGTTTAACTTTTCCAAAAATTACTTTCCCACCAGAAAATCCTATAAACACCCATACTTCACCGATTTGTGAGGAAAGACCACCCAACAGACCATAAATGAAGTTAGAAAGAAGAAAATAGGATTGAAGTATACATGCAACCAATAGAATTGTCTTGCATGTGACAGAATTTTCCAGAATTCACAAAAACTTAAGAAACGAAACTTATCCATTTAAAACACAAACTTGATCGATGAAAGAAGAAGTCCTTTACACCAAGATCATTTAGACACAATCTGATTGTAGATCAGATGAAGCGAGATGAAGAAAATTTAGAGAGAAATTGTAGAGAGAAGAAGGAGAAAAGAAAACTTAAAAATTTTGGGAAAGAAGAAATGCATGCAGAAAGTGACACGAAATTTCAAAACTTTTGTTTATATACTACCATCAAAATGGATTGGCCCAATTGGATAAATACATAGGTACTCCTAGTCCTTACACAATCTATGTCATTTTGTTCAAATTAGCATCTTTAAGTTGTTATTAACCACTATACCAACATAACTAAATTCATACTAAATTTATGATAATGGTATGGTGTAAGATAAAATAAGACTCTTTTATTAAATTTGTAATTTTTTAAAATTATTAAGTACATTATACTCTCCTTGTAAAACACAAGTAAAATTAAAAAAAAAATCTCAAGCAGATAAGGGTGTTATTTATTAATAATTTATTTACCATTTTTATATAATTTATTTTCTTATAAAGAAATTTAATTGAGATTCTACTTTTAATTCACTGTTTTTTTTGTAAAGAATAATGGATTCATATAGCAGTATTATTGTAGCGTGCCAAAACAATCTTTTATATATATATATATATATATATATATATATATATATATATATATATATATATATATATATATATATATATATAATGTGTGAACGGTTTTATGCTTTCAGGAATCAGAAAGTTACGAAGCCTCTTCCAAACGAATGAAATCCCACGAATAAAGAAGGAGAGATAAAAGAAAGAGAACATTTTAACTTTAAAATCCATAAGATAATAATTTTTAATAACAAAATATATATAATTTCTGGTGTAGTTTTCATGACAAGGGAGCGAGTAACTTCTCTAGCAGCATCTTGCTTCGCAGGACTCACAAGGACCACTAATTAGAAATGTAGAAGATGCTCCAATGCTTTGAAATGGATACTTCTCAGAACAAAAGTACCTTTGCATTAACTTTAGTAAAGTGGACGAAGTGGGAAATGAAGTGTTGCCTACAAATTAACTTAAAGAGTTTCCACCTATAAATTAAAGTAAAAGGCAATGCAACTCATCCAATTGGAAGTAAAACTAAAATATATTTTAAAGGAAAAGCACAATATATTTTTGAAAAGGAAGGGACTAAGCAAAACTTGATCTGAACACATATAAATATAAAGGCCAACACGATGCTATGTAATAGGCAAAAAAAGGAAGATTGACATTAAGGTGAATGAAGGACAGGAGATAAAAATTTCAGACGTAAATAAATTGTATAAAAACAATATATAATAATAAATTTAATCTAACCAAACATTTCAACTTCTTATACTTAAACATTAATCTAACCAAACCTAGTTTGTAGTTGAGAAATTGACTTTTTATTCGTATTGATATTTATGAAAATGAATTTTATAATTCAGAGTCAGCTGTTTAATTATATACTTTTCTACTATTCTAACAATCTAAAACCAATTACTAATGTGAATTATTTGACTGTTTAACATCTTGTAGTATTTGAAATTATCAAAGAGATAAAAAAAAATGAGCAAATTTGGTGTTGTTAATTAATTATTGTGACTGAGATTATTTTGTTAATTTGGTGTTGTTAAAAAAAACTGAGATCATTTTGTTTTTCATATTTGAATTATGAATGTTTTAAAAAAATTATTTTAATTGTTTTAACTATTTGTTAGCTGAATTGTTTTAACATGTTTTCGTGGGCTATGATATCGTGAGGTTTTATTACGTTAATTATTATTTCGATTTATTAGCTATATAAACATTTAAATATGGAAAGGAATATTTTGACAACCAGTTTTTCACATTATTGTAGCAGTTTAACAAATAATAATAAAACATTAAAATATATTATTTAATTAAATTATTAAATAAAAAAATTAGTAAAATTTATTGTAATAATAAACAAGTTTTGACGTAGGTAGTTTTGGCAATTACTTTAATAGCTGAAAATAATATCTGTAACAATTTTTAACAACCACAAATTACATCTTAAATAATAAAAAATTAGCATTTTTTAGTTTATGTATAATAGAATTTCAACAAATAAAATTAAAAAATCTCCCGCATTAATAATTTGTTTACCATTTTTATATAATTTATTTTGACAATAAAGACATATAATTGATATTGAGTTTTTAATTTAAAAAATCTGAAGACCTTATATATTATATGTATGAATGGTTTTGTGCTTGACTCAGAAAAAATATGTGTATCAGATAAGACACGTCCGATATATCAGTATTTTTATTTGGAAAATAATAGTATACCATAATTATATACATATATCGAAAAATATATAATTCTTAAAAAGATATTAAATATATATGATTATTATTGTATCAATTTAAATTTAAACTGAATATGTTAAAATTATTAATATAAAAAATTATAAAATATTGTAATAATAAAAATATTATTATTTTACAAATCAGATATTTTATTGATAAAAAGATAAAATATTTTTAAATAGTAGATATCAATACGTGTTTGATAAATTTATTTTTATGCTTATGGAATAAGGAATCAGAAACTTACAAAGCCTCTCAAAACTAAGACACGAATAAGACGAGAGAATGCAACTGAGAAATCATAAGATAATAATTAATGAAGACCTTCTTAATAGGAGTCTTTAAACCTATATCCAAATAATTATAAATTCAAATAAACTGTCTTCGACTTTACTGTCTAACTACAATTATAAAGAATTAACCATCACACTCTAGTAGCTTTTATAAGTCACTGCTCAAATGAAACAAGGTGTCTCAAAGTGAATAAACGAAGAACAACAACAAATAACTTCTTATCATCTTCAGTCATCCAAGTTAACCAATAAACAATTTTATGGTTTTACAGCTCCATGCACAATCCAAATACAATGATATGATATTCAATTGGCAGAAACATTTTCCCATTTACGAATTACCCTTGCAAATGCAGCTCCTCAAGATTTCATAATGCCTTCTCTGCAAATGAAAGCCAAAATATGCTAAAGAAATTAAAATGAAGAGTTTCAAGAAAATGTAACTTTAGGACAACGGAGCAACTCAACTTACGTCCAAATCAAACTATATCTAACAATAACTTAAAAATCTTGTCTGAACGAACCCACCTGTAAAATGCCATTAAAAATGTAAATAAAAACAAAATAAATTAAAAATGAGAAATTCATAATAAAAGTTTAACGTTTTGAAATTTTGTAATTAATAAGTATTGGTTATAAGCCACACTCACCAACGGAAGATCAATTAGCAGAACACTAAGTAGCTTTCTGCCTTCCTCTTCCTATCTTCCTTTGTTTCCCTTCAAGACTCTGTAACATTGCTTCCGCTTCTATAAAGAGGGCATATGCCGCATTCTTTTATTGTGACAACTGATTTGAACTCTCCCACAACTGAGTCGTAATTTGGCCACCGAAAGTCAAAATCAAGCGGATTGATCTCAAAAGTGAAGCTGCTAGCATCACAGAGTCTAAGGCTCATGCTGCTCGTCTTTAGGGACTTCAAGTTAAATTTCCACATGAATGTGTGATCTTGATCAATAGGTCTCTCTTCACCATTCCATTTGAAATAGCTTTTTAACAAATCATTATTTGGAATAATGTGTGTGCCACCGTCATCAGATTCAAATTTTAGGCTGTAACTAAAATAACCACGTCTAGCTTCAATATCATTCGTATCTAACAGTCCAAAAACAACACACAAAGCGAAACCAATGACCCTATCATCGTTGCAGAAGCTTAAATCTTCATTTATAGTCACTGAACGTCCCTTGCCACGAAAACGAAACCAATGAGGAATTGCACTCCCTGAAAAACAGAAAAACACAGACCTATATGCATCGTTGCTCTGTAACAGTACTAAAATGGAAAAGAAATCAGAAATAAGGAAAAGGCGAGGAATGGCAGTGATTGTATTCTTCTATCAGCAAAATAGGTACCAGTACAGAATTAGAGAATATGAGGTGAGAGAGAGAAATCAGAAAAATACAGATGAGAAGAGAAAGAGACAATTCATCATTCTACACTACTCCCACTAAAGGGCAAAAGTTGTTATTATACTGCCAGCCTACTTTCCTTGCACGAAATCTCTCAGCCTAGTGTTGGTCCTTTTAGTGCGTGTGCTCCTCCTGAGTAACGCATTTTCTGGAAAGGCTGCCACGTGTCCTTCCTCAATAACTAACTTATCATTTTCTGCCTGAAGAGGAATATTCTCCTCTGGGCCCATGACAATGCTTCCCCCATTGAAAATAACCTTGTCCTCAAGGTTGAAATTGGGATATAGGTGGCTCATGTCCTCTGCATTTTCCCAAGTAGCTTCAGAAACCTCTTGTCCACTCCACTGAACCAGGACCTGAGGAATGAGTTGCTCTCCTTTAAGAATCGTACGTCTGTTGAGGACTTGTAGAGGTTGCAGCATGATACCTTCTGCATCAATAAGTAATGGAAAAGGAATAGTTGTTGCAGTGTCATCTCCCTTGAATTCCTTTAGCTGTGAAACATGGAAGATAGGATGTATTTTAGCATTGACTGGCAGCAGTAACTTGTAAGCCACCGAACCAATCTTAGCAAGGATAGTAAAAGGGCCAAAATATCTCATGCTAAGTTTTTGATTCTGTCGCAACTGAACTGAATGCTGCCGATACGGTTTCAGTTTCACCCACACTTTATCACCAATCTGAAAGTGTTTCTCAATCCTCTTCTTATCTGCTTGATGTTTCATGTACTGTTGGGCCCTGAATAAATTCTCCTTAAGCTTGTTCAACAAAGCATCCCTGGCTAGTAAGGAATCCTTAACTGATGGGTTATCAGATGGTGACGGTTGATACCTCAATAAGCCAGGAGGGTCTCTGCCATAGACCACTTTGAAAGGAGTCATGCCAATGCTATGATGGAAGGAAGTATTGTACCAATACTCAGCCCATGGTAAAAAATTGACCCAATTCTTAGGTGATTGTGAAGTGAAACACCTGAGATACAACTCCAAGGCTTTGTTGACAGCTTCAGTTTGCCCATCTGATTGGGGGTGATAAGCTGTACTCATGGCCAATGTGGTGCCTTGTAGTTTAAACAATTGCTGCCAGAATTTACTTGTGAAAGTCTTATCTCTATCAGAGACAATGGACTTAGGCATGCCATGAAGTCGAACCACTGTATTGCAGAACAGGTCAGCGACTTGAGTGCTTGTATAGTCTGCTTTCAAAGGTTGAAAATGGGCATATTTGGATAACCTGTCCACTATGACCAGAATCACAGTAAAGCCTTTTGAAACTGGCAGGCCAGTGATAAAATCCATACTGATATCTTCCCATATCTGAGAAGGGATGGGCAACGGTTGCAACAGCCCAGCAGGTTGCACAGCAGCATATTTGGCTTGTTGACAGATGGAACAATGTTGTACAAACCTGTGTATTTGTTCCTTCATTTTGGGCCAATAGAACTCTGCTTTCACTCTGGAAATCGTCCTTGCAATTCCAGAATGACCGCCAATGGGAGAGCAATGATATGCTTCTAGGATTTTGGATATCAAGGGAGACTGTTGTGGAATTACCAATCTGCCTTTCCAAAATAGAAGTTGATCCTTACTAGAAAGATGAGGATTTTGATTGTTACCCAGCTCACAATCCCGTAACTGCTGTTTCCAATACTCATCCGTGACAATGTCGTGTTTGAGCTCTTGCAAAAACGTTGGCTGAGTTTCAGACCAAGCCATGTAAAAATATCTGGACAAAGCATCCGCAGGAATGTTATCTTTCCCAGGTTTATACTCAATTTTGAAATCATAGCCAAGAAATTTGTGAAGCCATTGTTGTTGCTCAGGGGTTTGAATTGTCTGATCCGTTAGATGTCGCAAGCTACGTTGATCAGTTCTAATTGTGAATTGGTGGCCCAATAGGTAATGTCTGAATTTAGCCAATGCCTCGGTGATGGCATATAACTCCCTGGAATAAGCAGATTGCTTTTGCATCCGAGGGGATAGCTTTTTTGAGAAAAAAGCAATAAGGTGTTTGCCTTGGCTGAGTACAACGCCTATACCAATCCCTGATGCATCAGTTTCTAATATAAAAGGCTGATTAAAATTAGGTAAGGCAAGCACTGGAGCTGTGGTAATGGCTTCTCTCAAGCTCTGAAAGGTCTTTGATGCAATGTCAGACCAATGAAAAGCATCTTTTTTGAGCAGGTTTGTTAACGGTTGAGCAAGAGCAGCATAATTCTTTATAAACCGTCTATAGTAACCGGGTGATGCCTAAGAACCCTCTGAGCTGTGTGAGGTTTGTTGGCTCTGGCCAGTTTAAAATAGCCTGCACCTTTGCTTTGTCCATAGAAACCCCTTTCGCAGAAACGGTATGGCCCAAATAATCTACTTGTTGTGTAGCAAAAGTGCACTTAGACAATTTTGCATACAAAACATGAGATTGTAGAAGCTGTAAAACTGCTTCTAAATGTTGGAGATGAGAGGACCAGTTGGGGCTATACACGAGGATATCATCAAAGAATACAAGAACACACTTTCTCAATAATTTCTGAAACACCCGATTCATTAGTTGTTGAAATGTGGCAGGGGCATTGGTAAGCCCAAAAGGCATCACCAACCATTCATAATGGCCTTGATGCGTTCTGAAAGCAGTCTTGTGTCTGTCCTCTGGCTTCACAAGAATTTGATGATATCCAGGACCTCAAATCCAACTTTGAAAAGAATTGTGCACCAAAAAGCTCATCAAGTAATTCATCCACAGTTGGCATAGGAAAATTATCCTTAACTGTTATGGTATTAAGGGCCCTATAATCAGTGCAAAATCTCCATGATCCATCTTTCTTCTTGACTAATAAGATTGGAGAGGAGAAAGGACTAGTGCTGGGTGTAATTAGGCCTTCAGCGAGCATATATGCAACCATCTTTTCAATTTGAGATTTTTGACTGTGAGCATACCTATACGGTCTGACCTTCACAGGATTACTACCTTCTATTAAAGGTATGGAATGATCCTGAAACCGTTGAGGTGGTAGACCTGAGGGTTTGTTGAAAACGTCCTTATAAGTATGCAACAACAAAACAAGTGCCGGTTCCAAATTTTGAGGTATTTCCTCACAGAATTCAGGCTTGTTGTCAGATTCTTGTAGCTGTATAGAAAACACTTCAGCAATGGCATGAGTTTGATGGAGCCTTTTGATATGGTGAAACTGGGCTAGCTGAGGCAAGTTTTGTTTTTCACCATATAAGGTGATAAACTTACCATCTAGCAGAAATTTGAAGGCTAGAGCACTGTAATCAGCCACATGAGGACCTAAGGTTGCCAACCATGCTGCACCTAGCACCAAGTCTGCTCCTGCTACTGGTAACAAATAGACAGGAAATTGGAGAGTGTAGCCTTGCACAACAACTTGCAGGTCAGAAATAAAGCCTTCAGCAGACATTGAATTTCCATTTCCCACCATCACTTGGAAATTTGGGGCTGGTTCGATTGGTAATTTCAGAAAGTGAGCAATCCGTGGCTGCAAGAAATTATCAGAACTGCCACTGTCCAATAAAATGTTTACTGGACAACCATTAATTCGACCCTGGAACTTAATGGTACCAACTCCACTACTGCCTTTTAGAGCATTGAAAGACAAATGATGATCATTTGCATCCTGTGGTAAGCTGTCTACAGAATCAGTCTGAATCACATTGTCCTCATGGGTGCACTGCTCCTCATCAACTTGCAGGATCATGTAATGCTTGTTAGGACACCGATGGTTTGGTGAAAAACGTTCATCACAAGTATAGCAAAGGCCTTTTTCGCGCCGAATCTGCATTTCAGTGGGTGTCATTTTTTTAATAGGATTGGCCGGTTGGGTGAATGGTTTAACTGTGGGGGTAGGCAAGAGAGGGGGTTGGGAATTTTGTAGTTTAGGATATGTGTATGGGGTGGTCTGGGTGTAAGGTTTATATGGTGGTTGAGATTTTGGTTTGGGAATGTATTTTTCTTCAAAGAGTTTGGCTAAGGACACAGCCTTAAGAATGGAAAGTGGGTTTTGTGCTATAACTTCTCGTTTTAAGTCTGGTTTAAGGCCACTAATGAAGCAATCTAGGAGGGCATCAGGACTAAGGCCATAAACTCTATTAGCTAAAGACATAAATTCAGTATAGTAATTACTAACAGAATTTGATTGAGAAAGCTTAAAGAGTGTAGATCTAGGACAATCATAAGGTGAAGGACCAAACTCTAATTCCAAGGCTTTTACAAATTGTTTCCAATTTTGAAAAGGTTGAGTTCTAGTAATCATTTGGAACCAAGGGATCACATCCTTTTCAAAATGTAGAGCAGCGATAGATAATCTATGTTCATCAGGTGTCCCATAAAATTCAAAAAATTGTTCTGCTTTAAACAGCCATTGCAAAACATTTTCACCATCAAAGCGTGGAAAATCAACCTTAACATTTCTCACATGGTATGGAGGTTTGGGCCCAGGAGGTGGATCTAAGATGTTTGTGCTTACCGTGCTAAAAGGAGGTGGAGGAGGAGGTCCGTGATGAACCAGAGTAAGTCTTAGGTTCTCCAAAGCAGCTTCAATTCCATCCAAACGGGTAGCAGTTTGTTGATCTCGAGTGTCTAATAAGGCAGCAAAGTCATTGTCGCGTTGCTCTAACAGCTCGACAACTTTCTTCAAATCACGAATATCTGAGGTCACCTCTTTCATGCGAGTATTCTCAGCCATTTGCAGAAAAGTTGATGTAGCAGAATGAAAGCACCAATGTAACAGTACTAAAATGGAAAAGAAATCAGAAATAAGGAAAAGGCGAGGAATGGCAGTGATTGTATTCTTCTATCAGCAAAATAGGTACCAGTACAGAATTAGAGAATATGAGGTGAGAGAGAGAAATCAGAAAAATACAGATGAGAAGAGAAAGAGACAATTCATCATTCTACACTACTCCCACTAAAGGGCAAAAGTTGTTATTATACTGCCAGCCTACTTTCCTTGCACGAAATCTCTCAGCCTAGTGTTGGTCCTTTTAGTGCGTGTGCTCCTCCTGAGTAACGCATTTTCTGGAAAGGCTGCCACGTGTCCTTCCTCAATAACTAACTTATCATTTTCTACCTGAAGAGGAATATTCTCCTCTGGGCCCATGACATGCTCATCCTAAGCCTTGCATCCTCCTCAATGTTAGCACGAGCACCCGAATCCAGTTGTTGAGCATTGGTCAAATGAAAATTGAAGAAACTCTCTTTGGAATTTGAGAGGTTTTGAACAAGAGAATTTGACCTCACTTGTCTAATGGATGGGCAATCCAATGCCACCAGTTGTTTTAGAAACGTTGGAATCTTTGGGATGCATTCAAGATTTTTGCAGCCACTCAAATCAAGTGATTTCAAGCTTGTAAGATTAGCAATGCTTTCCGGAAGGTTCACGATTCCACTCTCACTCAGTGACAGTTCCATTAATGACGACAGGCTACCAATGTGTGTTGGGATTTCTGTTAATTTGGCACATCCCGAACAATCAAGTTTACAGAGATGCTTTAGATTAACAATAGAGTTTGGGAGTGATTCGAGATCCCTGCATTTGTTGAGCTGCAGGGATCGAAGATTAATCAAATTGCCAAATGAGGAAGGCAGATCTTTGATAGCCGTTTCTGTTAAGTTTATGTGAGCAAAAGTTTGTGCCTGCTCCGTGATCTCTGGGAAGGTCTTCAACTTTAAGCAACCACACAAATCAAGTTTCCTCAACTTCAAATTGAAAATGGTACTTGGAAAAGTTTGAAGTGATTTACAGTAGGTAAGGTCTACTTTGCATAGTCTGGTGAGGCTTCCAATGGAAGATGGAATAATCTCAAGATTCTTGCAATCTCGCAAACTCAGTTGTTCAAGCCCTACCAGACGCCACAAGGATGAAGGTAGTGCCTGTATGGCTGTGCCGTCTAAGATGAGAACCGCTAGACCTTCCACCGTGTCCTCAATTTCGGGGAAATTTTCCAATTTTAAGCAAAGACAGAGACAAAGTTGCTTCAGGAATTTCGTCTCAGAAAGGTCACATGGGAAGGTTGTAAGGGAAGAACAGTTAAAGAAATTTATGAAACAGAGCTTCTTGAGACTTGGAAAGTTTAAAGGCACACCTTCTTCGAGTTCTGTCGACAATGTATGACTTTGTTCGTATATATTATTATCAGTCACTTCGTTTTCTTCTTCCTCATATCTGTCGAAAATAATTGAGAAAATGTCACTGAAAGTTGAGAAATAATCATATACAGCCCTCTCCGGAATATAACTTGATCTTAAGAAAGTTCTACGTTGATACTTCGGTTCCTCACGAGGGAATATTGAGAAAGTTTCACGTTGACGCTTCAGTTTCACATGAGGTTGACCGATGGAAAACATCTCAAGCTTGTCACACCCGGAAAAAAGAATCAATCCTGGTGATGTGGATAGAATATTGCTGGGAACAGTTACACTCTTCAAATTCAAACATGAATCTAAACATAAACAACTGAGCTTGCTGAGTAATATGGAAGAGTAAACTTTAATCAACTTTGGACAATCACTGAGAATTATTTCTTCAATATTTGGTGACAGATAAAGGTCTGGTATCCCGGTGAGTTTCTGAGAACCACTCAGATTGAGCCTTTTCAATTTCGGTAAATTCTGCTACAAAGGTAAATGAATCAAGTAACAAAGAAAAACTAATATAAAGTTTTAAGCTAATTTTAGCTATTTTTCTTCAGTAAACTTTTAGTTACATTATCTATTGCGTTTATAAATATCACTTTTGAAAAAACACAGGACTAAGAAAATTATGTTGGCTATATATTTGGTAGTTATTATAAAAATTCAGTAAATTTAGCATGTTTTGTTCCCTACCTAAAATTACATCCTAATAATTTCAACCTAGACTTATTATATATATTGATAAAACTGATGACAGTAATTTATAACATATTTCAACTATTTATCTTTATTATCTCATCTCATCTCTCTTCTTTTCTAATAAAAATATATTGCATAAATTTTAAATGAGAGTTACATCACTCTTAATAGAGTTGTAATGTGAATGAGAATGATATTCCTTTATTTATACTGAAGCTATATTACAATAGAAAAAAGTTAGATCAATTAAGTTTAAGTATGTTATGCATTTAAATATTTAAACGAGTTTTTATTAAAAAAATATATAATCTAGTTGTACTTAAATTTTTGTTTATTTTTCTTTTAATTAACGGCGTGATATGAATGTTTTTTTGGCTTACTTCTCAAAATATTATTAATAATTTTTTTACTAATTATTTACATGGGTTTATCAATTTATTTTTATTTTATTTTAAAATATTATATCAAAGATAAAATATGAATACAAAGTACTCTAAATGATGAAATCCATTTAATATTTTTTAATGATATAATTTATACCTTTTACAAATGATGAAAATTATAAAAAATGAACCAAATTATAACAAATTCCATTTTATTTATTATAACTACTCTTACCATTAAAATTATTATATACTATTTTAAAATTATACTTACTATCTTAGAAAAGTTAAATAATTACTATTGATTCTACTCATTCTTAGTTTTTGTTGGTGAAATCTTGATTATGAGATAATATCACTTAAACTTCAAGGATAGTTGGTATGCAAAAGATATCAAGACATCTTTAATCCAAAATTTTATAGTAACATATCTGTGAGTTTTTCTTCTCATATTGTTATCTTACTAATTTTTTTTATATATAATAAGACTTTCAACTTACTTTAAATTTTTAACTAATGATACAGTGTATTTTTTATCAACACCTAATTTTGGATGAATAAAGTTTTTTCTTAAATAAAAAATTTTAAAAAAATGTTATTTATTTTATTATTTGTACCCCTAGTTTAACTATTTCAAAACCCTATTCTTTCATTTTTCATTTTTACGGATCACTCTAATAGATTAACTAATCCAACACATTTTTTCACTCTAATAGATTAACTAATCCAACACATTTTTTCATCCTTATCACTTTTTTTTCTTTTCTCACCTCTTACCCTCCAGACAGATCATCCACCACATCGTCTTTTTCTTTTATCTAATTTCTCTATTCACTTTTTATATTAATTTTTTAATTTATTTTTCACTTAACTTTTTCTATTCACTTTTTTAAATTATATTTTATTTTATCTAATTTCTCCATTCAATTTTTATATTAATTCTTTCTTTTATTTTTCACAATAACTTTTTCTATTCACATTTTTAAATTATATTTTATTTCATCTAATTTCTCCACTCACTTTTTATATTAATTCATTCATTTATTTTTCACACTAACTTTTTCTATTCCCTTTTTTAAATTACATTTTATTTCACCTAATTTCTTTACCCACTTTTTATATTAATTCTTTCACTTATTTTTTACACTAATTTTTTCTAAATTATATTTTCTTTCACCTAATTTCTTCACCCACTTTTTTTATATTAATTCTTTCACTTATTTTCCACATTAACCTTTTCTATTCACTTTTTTAAATTATATTTTATTTCACCTAATTTTTCTACCCATTTTCTATATTAATTCTTTCACTTATTATTCACACTAAATTTTTCTATTCATTTTTTAAATTATATTTTATTTCACTTAATTTCTCCACTCACTTTTTATATTAATTCTTTTATTTATTTTTCACACTAACTTTTCTTCCACTCCTTTTCTTTTAAATTATATTTTATTCATCCACAGGGTACATGCCATATACAATAACAACGCATTTTCAGTATGATTCTCGTACTTAGCAGCTTCTTGGTGATTATAAACCACATTAGTAGAAACCCTGTAGAAACGCTTAACAAGAGCCTGTTCTTTACTTGCATATTGTCCACCTATAACTGAAGCGGAGAAACGATGAAGGACCTGAATACGATCACGGAGATCGTTCTTCACAGTTGCTGTACTAGGTTCATTATCATACATATTGAAAACTTGCCCAAAATCCTGAGGGGTTCCATAAGGTCTCCTGTCACGAACTAACCAAAACATGACGTTGTTGGTATGATTCTTCAATTTAATATTGTCGTCCATCCAGACTTTTCCTAAAACGTAAACAGACTTAATACAGAATCTCTTTCCAACCCTGTGGGTAATACCATTACCTCTGGTGACGTCAGAGATACATAATACCTTACCAGTATGGGCAACATCATGACGCTGTTCAAAAGATTGGACCTTACATGGGCCTTCACAACCCTTTGGAACATCAGGAGAGCGGTACATTCGGTAAAAGAGAGGCTTCCTCCACATGGGCCTGTTGGACCATGCCCTTTGCTTTGTGACGCGGGCAGTGCGGACAACTGCAGGTGCTGAAGGGCTGTCGAAGATCAGTCTCCGTCTTACCTTGGAAGAGGGTGCGACATAAGGAGTACTCAGCAAACGCTTCATGGTGACCCTTCTTCCTAACAGCACAAATTAACTCCCTTACGAATTCCCTTCCAAGAGATCCAACTGGGTAAGCAGCTTCAATTAAGAGCAAATACTTAATTGTTAGCATACACCTGAAACCATGAAGGGTTTCAGGCATGTCATTAAGTAATGGATCAAATATCTTCATAGCGTGGCCCAACATCAGAGAGGCCCATTATTAAAAGCAAACGAAACTGATAAACAACCTCAGGTGGAACGATGTCATTGGTCCACGTGGCGAATAAAGCGGGACCGCGGCCATCTGGTAATATTATAAGGATGGCCGCTATGACACGTAGGCATTGGTACCCAACTATATATTGGTACCAATATAGGGGGGAAATGCATTGGTACCGAATCTTGTAGTGAGAGAAACTCCTACTTCTCTCTAAAATGTCTCCTCCAAAGCGTTTTCAGGTTAACGCGAAGAATTATTTCCTCACATATCCTCAGTGTTCTCTCACAAAAGAGTTTGCCTTGGATAAATTATTAGCCTTAAACACTCCTACTTCCAAATTATTTATCAAAATTTGCAGAGAATTGCACGATAATGGGGAACCACATCTCCATGTGCTTATTCAATTCGAAGGCAAGTTCAAGTGTACAAATCAAAGATTGTTCGACATCCAATCGCCAAATTGTTCCAGATTGTTTCATCCCAATATCCAAGGAGCAAAGTCAAGCTCCGATGTCAAGTCCTATATCGACAAAGATGGAGATACACTCCAATGGGGGACGTTCCAAATTGACGGAAGAAGTGCTAGAGGAGGTTGCCAATTCAGTTTCTGTAGGTTCATTGTTATTAGGGCAGTTAAGTACCTAAAGATTCATTGTTGTTTAGGGTGCTTAAGACCCTACAGGTTTGTGGCTTTTAGCCTTTGAAGGCCTCTCATGTTACCGATGTCTTCGTCTCCACCGTTATCCGTTGTCCACCATCGTTCGTCGCCAACTACCGTCTCAAATAGACGCAACTGCGTCAGTTCTTCTTGGGCTAGAGATTAGCCCGATCTTCTTGTGATACGCTGCTAAGTATCACCACTGGGGAGTTGTCCAACAAAGAATTTTGGACCTCCAACATGTCTTTGGATCTTTGATGCCTTTGTTTTCATTTGAGTGTAATGATGTACTTTCCATTTGAGTGTGTTTATTCCAAGCTTGGCTCATACAATATGTATGATCCAGCTTGAGGGGGAGTGTTAAAATGTCAAATGTAATATTTATTTATCTTAGGAGGTGCCTAACTTGTCTAGTAGGTGCCTAACTTGTGTCTTAAGGATGTGCATAACTTAGGTTAGGATGTGCCTAACTATTAGGTTCATAGTTCTATAAATATGTAGTATGTTGTAATAAGAAATAAGTAAGAAATATAGATTTTATGTTTTTCCACAATACAAGACAACATCGAGAGATATATCTATCATCAATAATATGGGTACAATACAATAATGGACCACAAAGACGAAATGCATCAAACAAATGTATCTTCTACATTTTTGATTTATAATTATCTTTAGCATGCTAAATATAACAGTAACGATATATGTATAATTGAGTGGTTCTAATAAAAGAAGTATCATAACGGGCAGAAAGGAATTGCCAATGAAAACATGTAGATATATAGTACAGAAAAATATGTGTAATAAGTTTAGAACATAAAGGAATATAGATAACTAGAAAAACCTGATCTCCTTCCCAAAGTTGTTCAAGATGGCAGTTTGGCATTTCGAGTCTCACTAGATTTTCTGGGTAAAAGTTCGGTGGTAAAGATCTTTGAGGGAAACCGGTCCAATAAAGAATCTTTAAAGTGTCTGGAAGACCTACAAGAGATGATTCACGAAACACTTTTGTTTCATTTATATCAGTAGAATAATATAGCATAAGCATCCTAAGATTGTTCATCACTTCGAAAGTTTGTGCATGTACTTCAACTTCTTCCATTTTTCCCACATCTACTAATATACTTTGTATTGCATCTGACCCCTGAAAGTAAATCAATGCAATTAGAAAAAGAAACTAAATATGAACTATTGCATTGCAAGCTATTTAATAATAACTCAATGGTCATCAATTTATCATAAATTAAATCCATTTGACTCTTTGGATTGAGAAACAATAGAACATACCTTGTTCTTACTTAAAACCTCATGAATTTCATCAACTTTCAACAATCGACTGCGTTTTCCAGGATGTTGTGGACACTCTTTACGAATAATTTCTTGACCCATATCTTGTATTAGATCGTGCATCATAATTCTACCGTCCAAGACAGATATTAGACATTTATCTTTGAGAACATCAATTCCAATTAAAGAAGAGAAACCACAATCTTCTAGTCTTTCTGCAACCACAATTTCCTCATGTCCTCTGTAAAAGCAAGCCATATCAAGAAATATATTTTTCTGCTCCTCATCAAGCTCATCATAACTTAATTTTAATACATTGAAAATATCAAGATCTTGGCACTTCTCCAACTTTTGCAACTGACTTTCCCATACTTCTGTTTCTCTATCATAAAGTAATGAACCCACAACTTGGAGAGCTAATGGAATTCCTTTTGCATATCTCAACATCTCTATTGACAAGTTCATGTAAGCATTTGCTTTTGAAGAATTTTGTTTAAAAGCATGCCAATTAAAAAGTTGTAGAGAATCAAGATAATTCAACTCCTTAACTTCGTAGATGTCATCAGCTCCAGCATTCTTTAACACTTGTCCGTCTCTACTGGTTATAATGATTCTACTGCCTTGTCCAAAACTATCAAGCCTTCCTACCAATTGTTTAACTTGAACTGAATCGGTAACATCATCAAGAATGATGAGAATCCTCATTCGTTTGAGTCTTTCACTGTAGTATAACCTAAAGGATGGTACTTCATTTAGAAGCTCAGACATATATTTTTCTCTGACAGTGGCTATTCCATCTCTTTCTATTTTTTTTAGTGTCTAAAACAAGGCTTCTGGACTCAAATTGCTTTGCAAATGTGTGATATATTTGTTCAGAAATTGTAGTCTTTCCTATTCCTCCCATGCCACGAATTCCTATGATCCGAATATCTGATGACTCAAAATGCATCAAGAACCGAATTTTTTCAATATGTTTTTCAATGCCGATAATTCCTTGATCATAACTAATGGAATCAAGATTCATTTTTTTCAAAATATCTTTCACAATTTGTTCAAGAAGTGTGTTTTCTGACCTGACAGATAATTTGGAAAATAAAGTTTTAGTATTCAAGCACAAAGCTAAACTAAACTAAAGACAAATTCAAAAGAGTGAACACCATTTAAAGAGATGATCAATGTAAGTATACGAACATTATCTTCATATATTAGCTTGGTTGGTTTAAAAGTTGCAAATCAAGATCGCAAAAGTTCTACAGTAACTGTTTGTGATTTTAGATACTGGATAACAGACTTGTACAAAGTTAAACTATAACAAAGTGATATGATCAAATCCACGACCGATTAAGAGAAAGAAAAAAAAAACACTTGAACTATGATGAGATCAACAGATTTTAGTAAATGAAAAGAGATTCTGAATATCTGAAAAGTGGATGTAAGAAATATAATGACCTGATAACGTTTGAATCCCAACCGGAGAGTCCAGCAGCTTCGGTTAGAGCATCCTTCCATCCTTGCACTTTGTCCATGTCGTCCTTAAACCGCTGTTCATACTCTTCGAAAGCTGCTTTGTATCTTTTTTCCTGCTTCCTGACAGTTGATGGATCCACTTTGTAGAAAATCGGTATCACGTCTCTTCTATATCTCTTCTTGCAGTTTAGTATACTAGTCAGTTCATTCAAGCACCAGGTCGAAGGTGCATAGTTTTCGGAGAAAACAAGGACATAGATCTTTGATTCTTCTATCGCAGTTTGGAGTGCAGGCGAAATTTCTTCGCCCTTTTGTTCTCTCTCATCAATATATGCTTCGATGTGGTTCCTGTGCAGCGCTGCGTGAAGGTGACTGACGAAGTTGTGACGTGTGTCTTCCCCCCTGAAGCTGAGAAACACATCATACTTAGTGGGAGAAGTGGGCACAGCCAATGACGAAGAACTCTCTGCCATTGGAATCAATTATCTCTCCTTTCTCTTACTGCAGCGGAAGAAGAGTGAGTTTGTGAACAGAAAAATTATCTAGCTGTTAGTTTTTGGAAAAGTTAGAACGCTACATGACGAGATTGGCACAGGATTTTCTTCTGCTAAATGCGAATAAACCTTGTGAACAAAAAGTAGTCAAAAGATAATAAAGCATGAGTCATGAGTCATCCACTACAGCAACTAGACAAAAGAAAATAAAGCATGAGTCATCATCCACTGCAGCAACTAGACAAAAAGAGAAATATTCAGTCAATTGAAGACTCAATAATTTACATAATAATAATGGAATCTAAATTTATATCTTTGATAGGCAGTGAAACTTACGGCCTTCGCTGAAAATGAAAGCCAAATATGCTAAAGAAGTTAACGAAGCTCTGAAAATGAAAGCCAAATATGCTAAAGAAGTTAACGAAGCAGATAAATGAAGAGTTTCAAGAAAATACAACTTTGGGACAACGGATCAACCCAACGTCGACATCAAACTATATCTTAGAAATCTTGTCAACTACTGAAGGAACCCACCTGCAAAATGCCATTGAAAATGTAAATAAAATAAAAATTAAAAATGAGAAATTCATAATAAAAGTTGAACGTTTTGAAACTTGTAATTATCGAGTATTGGTTATAAGCCACACTCACCAACGGAATACAAATCAGCAGAAGACCAAGAGACTAGCCCACTGAGTACCTTTTTGCCTTTCTCTTTCTATCTTCCTTTCTTTCCCTTTAAGTTAACGAAGCCCGTACTTAAGAGTTTCAAAAAAATGCAATTTGGGACAACAGAGCAACCAACTTACGTCCACATCAAACTATATCTAACAATAACTTAAATAAAACAAAATAAATTAAAAATGAGAAATTCATAATAAAAGTTGAACTTAATTAACAAGTATTGGTGATAAGCCACACTCACCAATGGAAGACCAATTAGCAGAAGAGCAAGAGACTAGCCGACTAAGTAGCTTTCGGCCTTCCTCTTCCGATCTTTCTTTGTTTTCCTTGAAGACTGTCCAACATTGCTTCCGCTTCTATAAAGAGGGCATAAGCCGCATTTTTTTATTGTCACAGCTGATTGGTACTGCACTAGTCTGCGACCTGGAGGATGCAACGGACTAATCTCAAAAGTGAAGCTTCGAGCATTACACACGCATCTCGTCCTTAGGGACTTCAAGTTGAATTTCCACATGAATGTGTGATATTGATTGACAATTCTCCCTTTACCATTCCAATTGAAATAGTTGATTAGCATATCATTATTTGAAATAATCTGTGTATCATCATCATCAGCTTCCAATTCTAGGCGGTAACGAAAAGAATCGCGCCTGCCTTTGATATCATTCGTAACTGATAGTCCAAAAACCACACACAAAGCGAAACCAATGAGCCTGTCATTAGGGCTGGGCACAGTCCAATTAAAAACCATAAACTATTTTTACTAAAAACCAATTATACTGTTTAACAATTCAGTCTAAAAATATTGAATTTATTATACAGTTAACTGTTAATTGGGGTTAACTGGAGTTTAGGTCATCTGACTCAATTTTTTTCCAATTGGTCGCCGCTGAAACCTTGTCACTATTGAAGGCTCGTTGCTGTGAAAGATTCGCCGCCACTGTCGAAGCTTCACCGCCGCCGTCAAAGGCTTTTCTATACTCTGCCATAGCCAAACTGTCAAAGGCTCTACCATCATCGTCGAAGGTTCTCCGCAGTCGAAGGCTCATCACCCCACAAGGTTTTTCCGCTCTCTAACTTTGCCGCCGAACTATTGCAAGCTCTACCATCATTTCACTCTAAGGTACGAATGTTTTTTCATTTCTCTTTGAAAAGGGATAAATTAAATTGGAAAGCGATGCTATTTGGTGTTTGTCTTGAGAGTGTATTCTCCCAGTGGTGGTAACACTTGATTTTCTTCTAGATTTTGTGGGAGCTTTAATTAATTACTCCAAGCTAAGCACGCTTAACCATGGAGTTCTTATGGGCTAGGCTACCGAAAAGCAAATGCATTTTGATGATATGAGTAGTCAAATCAATTCCTTTAAGTTATCCTTCAACTATATAGTCCCATACCTACACAGTCTCCAGATCCCTCTCATTCCGGTGTATGTTCGATTCGTCCATGTACCCCTTCCACCCGAAGCTGCCAGGAGCCGCTCCTTGTCTGTGCCCCCTGCACCATGCCTCTTGCACCGGCATCACTCCCCGCCCTCGTCAGTGCCCGGATGTCACAACATACCTTTGTACAATTAACTAGAGAATATTACTCAAAGATGCAGTTCCTCGTATATTTCGCTAATTTGGATTTGTGAATGATGAGTTGGGTTTGAATATGAAAATCCAACTCCTGCTGGTAAAGTGATGCCTCTAGTGTCAAACAGACCATGCTCTCATTCAAACTTATTTCCTTACACCACAATTACCATGCATAGTGGATATATTGAAGCTTGGTTATGAAGATTACCACTTTATAAGGAGGAAATATTCTTTAATGCAAACAGAAGAAATATAAACAATCAATGACAATTTTGTACTTTTGGGCAAAGTTTGACAGATACTGCTTGACCAAAAAGGCCTAAAGCTGTTAGATATATATAAACTGAATTTGTGAATAATAAATTCTAAAGCATCCAACACGACAAGAACTATTAGATATAGAAGATAATGTTTAGTTAGATTAAGAAAATAAAACCAATATAACTCTAGCATAATGTTCTTATATTTAGCATTTCTACAGTAGTCTTCTACTCATTAATATTTTTCATTCATGCTTTTGGGTCTAAACAAGAACATTTAAAGTTATCTTTTTTGTTAACTCACAATTTAAATCAAACTTATCCAAAGTGAAATTTATGAACTTTGTTTCATTTATGGATTTAAGTAATGTACCAAGCCTTGTTTCACTTTGTCTCACTTTCCAATTAGACTAAGCACTCTTATATACACTTGTGTCAGACCAATCATGTTTAAGTTGAACATTTAGAGTTTGATTGAATGTCCCTTCATGGTTTATGAACATAAAGTGTTACTGAAGTTTTAGAAATTGTTTTGCTTGGCTGAACCGTGAGCAGTGTAAGCTGCAGAATCCTTCTTAAGTCTCACTGAAAATTTTACATTTTCATTTATGAAGTAATATTTAGAAGTATTATAATTAACTGAAAATAGTAGAAGCACTGAGATTTGAATGTACATTTGGTTTGGGTTTTGTTGAAAGTTGAATTGAATAATGAAGGTAGGAGAGTTTGTTGAGAGTTATCTCATATATAATAGAATGCAGAGCAGATTATAATTAGTGCAACTCTCTGCAGAATTAAATGAAGTCACAGGGAGTAATGAGATGAAACAATGATAATATGAAAATGGGGTGGGCTACATAAAGATTGATGTAGTGTAACATATTGAAAGGTATATATAGTGTTAATGTGTATGAATGGTAAGTCTGCATGGTGGTGGCTTAAACAAATTCTTCGTCCCTTAAAAAGTATAAGTTAATATATATATATATATATATATATATATATATATACTTTTCACTGAGCTAGTTGAGATTTTACATTTATTCTGATGAATACTTGGCATAGGTGGTGATGCATTGGAGTCTCTGGTGCTGCATTCTTTTGGTATTGGATGAAGTTGATGAATTCTTGTCTTTCAATTCCCAGGAAGACATGCACCGGATATTGGAGCATGTATGGAGGAGATCAAGTGCAGAGCTCAAATTCATTATGCACATTCTTACTTTAGATTTAGCTTTGGCATTGTTTAGAGTGTTTTTAATTGCCAATGATAACTGTTAATTCTAATTGTAGTTAGTAGTGTATGGTTTGTATTGTAGAAGTGTCCAATACTTTAACAGCAGTGCCAAAACATTCCATTAGTTTGAGTTAAAACAGTTTACTAAACTAAACTATAGTTAACTAAAAAAAATACTTAGTTCAGTTCAGTTAACTTAACTATCTTTTAGTTCAGTACAATTTTCATAAACTGATTTATAGTTAACTATAAATTTGTATAGTGCAGTGCACTATAGGCCAGTTTGCCCACCCCTAATTGTGAGTGTAATATTATGTGCATTTTTCCCTTTTATGGATGTGTTTTTGCCTTTTATAGGTATGCTTTGACCATTTTATAAGTATGTTGTGAGGGATATCTAAGGTTGTATTATGACCGAAATATTAAATACAAAACTTATTATAGAAAAAATATATTGTATACATCAATAATGATATAATCACAAAAATCAATGTATGAAGTGGTAAGAGTTTGAAGAAGGTTTGACTATGAAGTTAAAATAGGTGGAAAGAACTATTTTGACATAAGAAATTGGGAATGAATTTTCCAAAATATATACTTATGATAGGTGATGTACATTTATATTTAAATAATTTTGAGAATTTAAAGTTACAATAAAATAATTCTTTTTAGTAATATATCTAGTAGTTATAAACAAGAATGATTATATTAAATAGGGGCGTTTTGAATAATACAAAAGAAAAGAATAACATTTCGATATAATAGATTAATCACGCACAAATACCTCTTACAAAGTAATTATCGAGTATTGGTGATAAGCCACACTCACCAATTGACAGATCCTCATTATTCATTCTATCTAATAAAGTCTGAAAGTGCTCAATATATATTCAGCACATTGTACAAAATAAAAAGAAGAAAATAAAGAGGATTACAGCCTGTCTAGCACAATAACAGAATGCTAGAAATATCTACCAAAATCTACCACAGTAACAGAAAGCAAATAAACATAACAAAACAGGGGTAGAAACGATATTTCTCACACCCTCCCTCAAGATGGGTGGTGAATGTTTAGCGATCCCATCTTGGATAAATTGATGTTGAAAGGTCCAGGATAAAGTGACTTAGTAAACATATCTGCCAATTGATGCTTCGAAGGAACATGAGAAAGAACAATGAGCCCATCAAGAACCTTAGCACGAATAAGATGACAATCCACTTCAATATGTTTGGTGCGTTCATGAAAGGATGGATTCTTAGCCAGTTAAATGGCAGACTGATTATCAGAAAATGTAGGAAAAGGAATTGGAATTTTAAGGCATAAATCATCAGCAACATACTTCAACCATTGCAATTCACAAGCAACAGAGGCTAAAGCTCTATATTCAGCTTCAGTAGAGCTCCTGGACACGGTGGATTGCTTCTTTGATTTCCAAGAGATAAGACAATTCCCATAGAATACACAATAACCAGTGATGGATTTTCTAGGGATGCAACAAGTAGCCCAATCGGAGTCAGAAAAAGCTTGAAGTCTGTGAGGATTGCTGGAAGGATAAAAGAGGCCTAATCCAGGACAACCTTTGAGGTATTTCAAAATCCTGAAAACAGCATTGAGATGAGAGGATCTGGGCGTGGACATGAACTGACTAACTTGCTGAACAGCAAAAGAAATATCAGGCCGTGTGTTTGTTAGATACTGTAGTTTGCCAATTAATCTCCTATAAGAAGTAGGATCTGAAAGAAAATCACCATCATCATCATTTAGCTTATCGGTAGGATTTGAAGGAGAAGGTGCTGGTTTACATCTAGTGAGACCAAATTCAGCTAAAATTTCTAAGTAATATTTTCGTTGATTCAAGACACGACCCTGTTGTGATCTAGCAACTTCAAAACCAAGGAAATACTTGAGATTTCCCAAGTCTTTGATGCGGAATTCTTGATGTAAAAATTTCTTAACAGCAACAATATCATCCATGCTATCACCAGTTAGAACGATATCATCCACATATATTAGAAGAGCAGTAAAAGAGGTAGCAGACTGTCGAAGAAATAATGAATGATCAGTTGTACTCTGAGAAAATCCATAAGAAAGTAAGGCAGTTGTGAGCTTAGCATTCCATTGTCGAGAAGCTTGGCAAAGACCATAGAGAGACTTGTGCAATTTACAAACCAAATGAGGTTCGAGAAGAATCAAGCCCGGCGGAGGTTTCATATAAACCTCTTCATCCAAATCACCATGCAAAAAGGCATTATCAACGTCAAGCTGGTGTAAAAACCAGTTAGGAGAAACAACAATGGAAAGGAGAAATCTGACAGTTGTAAGCTTCACAATAGGGGAAAAAGTATCAAAGAAATCCATGCCTTCAGTTTGTGTGAACCCTTTGGCAACTAAGCGTATATCTTTCTATAACCCCAGCTGCATTCAATTTAGTCTTTTAAGTTTAGTGTCAAATTGATTTTCAATGAGATGTATGAAATTGGGAAGAACAATTTGGACCTCAGCTTTTGATTTTAAAAGATAAACCCATGTGAATCTACTGAAATCATCAACAAGTGTTAAAAAATATTTATGACCATCAATAGAAACAGTGCTTAAGGGTCCCCATATGTCAGCATGCAACAACTCAAAAAATTGAGAACTCTTGGAGGTGCTAAGAGAAAAAGGTAATTTCTTATGTTTGGCAAAATGACAAGTGTCGCAAGGAGTACAATTCTTGTATATAATATCAGCATGTTGAGAAGATAACAATTGTAAAATGGAATTTGAAGTATGGCCTAGTCTATGGTGCCAAAGTGCACTGGTATTGACTGCATTTACAACGAAAGCATTTGATTTATTGATAACATCAGTTTGGAAAGGTAAATTGCAACGCATAGCATTTGATTCTGCAAGACAATACAAGCCATTAATCTTCCTAGCTGCTCCAATCATCTTGAAGTGAGATTTCTGGAAAAGAAGACAGTGAGAATCACAGAATACTGCCATACAGTCAATAGTGGAAACAAGTTTGGAAATAGAAATGAGATGAGCAGAAAAGTCAGGAACAAAAAAAGCATCAAGAAGAAATAAGTCACCTATGTGAATATTCCCAGAGAAATTGGCAGTGACAGTAGTGTGATTAGGCAATTTAATGTGTATGGGTGTTATGGCATGAAGGTTATGAAATAAGGATTTGGTGGGACAAATATGATCTGTGGCACCACTATCAAATATCCAGGGAATAAAATCAGAAGATATACCTGAGTGTTTAACAGAGGCTTGATTCACTAAGGAAGAGTGATCCTTACTCTGTTGAAGCAAAGCCAAAATTGCTTGATACTGGTCTTTAGAGAAAGTGAATTGGTCATTGGGAGGACTACCATCCAAATCAAGGTGCTGTAGAGAGGCAGCTGAATCTACTTCAACCAAACTGGCAGAAGCTTTGGTGTTGGGCTTGTTCTTTTTATAACCAGCAGGAAAACCAATGCGAAAATAACAGGTTTCAATGGTGTGATTGGTCTTCTTGCATTTTTCACAGAATTTGTTGTTCTTGAAATTGTTCTTACTAGCATTGAAAGGGACTTTGTTGGAAGAGTTGAATCGTGGTTGAGCATTCGAAACTGCAGTGAAGGCCAAAGAATCGGAAACAGGATGTTTAGGATTGGTGCTAATGAACTCACGTTCATGCTGAAGAACCATAGAAAAAGTTTTGACAATCGAAGGCATGGGATCCATTATCATGATTTGAGAACGAACTTGGGCATAGCTCTCATTGAGACCACGGAGAAAGCGAATCACATAATCATCCTCTCTTTCTTTTTGAAGTTTCGCAAGAAGTCCACAAGCACAGGGAGTTAAACAATTGCAGCTGAGAACACATCTATAGAGCTCCAACTTTTTCCATAGGATTTTCAATCTCGTATAATACTCAGAAACAGGTAAATCACCTTGATGACAAGCAAGAATCTGATCCTGAAGATCAGAAACCCTAAATTTATCAGCATGGGAGAATCGATCCTTGAGAACTCTCCAAATCTCTGATGCTGTATCCATCCACATCACCGATTGCTTGATCGAAGAAGTCATGGATCGTGTGAGCCAGGACATCACCATTCGATTTGAGCGACGCCAAGCTTCGTGAAGTGGATCTGAGAGAGGGGGACAAGGAAGAGTACCATCAATGAACTTCTCCTTGTTTTTGGTCTCCAGTGCGACGACCATGTCACGTTCCCATTGATGAAAATTGCTCTCTGTAAGGAGAGGGGAAACAAGCACCAATGCTGGGTTTTCTGCAGGATGAAGATAAAGTGGGTTTGCCGGATTCACAAGGTGATCCGGTGTTTGTGTAATAGGATGGCTCAGGGAAGCCATTTTCAGAAAATGAGGAAGAAGAAAAAGAAGCTTCAGGCGGAAGAAGCAGTGGGTGTTATCGATGATACCATGACAGAGTAATGGCCAAGCAATCGAAGATAAACCTTAATCCTCATTATTCATTCTATCTAATAAAGTCTGAAAGTGCTCAATATATATTCAGCACATTGTACAAAATAAAAAGAAGAAAATAAAGAGGATTACAGCCTGTCTAGCACAATAACAGAATGCTAGAAATATCTACCAAAATCTACCACAGAAAGCAAATAAACATAACAAAACAGGGGTAGAAATGATATTTCTCACACCAATGGAAGACCAATTAGTAGAAGAGCAAGAGACTAGCCCACTAAGTAGCTTTCTGTTTTCCTCTTCCTATCTTCCTTTGTTTCCCTTGAAGACTCTCCAACATTGCTTGCGCTTCTATAAAGAGGGCATAAGCCGCATTCTTTTATTGTCACAACTGATCGGAACTCTCCCATAATTTCTCTGTAATCTTGAGGATTCCAGTGACGACTAATATCAAAAGTGAAGCTTCGAGTATCACAGAGCCTAAGGCTCATGCCGCTCCTCCTTGGGGACTCCAAGTTAAATTTCCACATGAATGTGTGATCTTGATTGACAACTCTCTCTTTACCATTCCAATTGAAATAGTTCATTAGCACATCATCATCTGAAATAATATGTATATCATCATCATCATCAGATTCCAATTTTAGGCGGTAACTAAAAGAACCACGTCTACCATTACGATCATTGCTATCTAACAATCCAAAAACCACACACAAAGCGAAACCAATGAGCCTGTCATCGCTGCAGAAACTTAAATCTTCATTTATACTCACTGAACTTCCTTCGCTGCGAAAAGGGAACCAATGAGGAACTGCAGTCCCTGGAAAACAGAAGAACACAGACCTATATGTATCGTGGGTCATCCTGAGCCTTGCATCCTCCTCAATGTTAGCACGAGCACCTGAATCCAGTTGTTGGGCATTGGTGAAATGAAATTTGAAGACACCCTCCTTCGACTCTGAGAGGTTTCGATTTGACATCACTTGTCTAATGGATGGGCAATCCAATGCCACCAGTTGTTTTAGAAACGGTGGCATCTGTGGGATGCATTCAAGATTTTTGGAGTCACTCAAATCAAATGATTTCAAGCTTGAAAGATGAGCAATGCTTTCAGGAAGGTTCACGATTCCGCTCTCACTCAGTGACAGTTCCATTAATGACGACAGGCTACCAATGTGTGTTGGGATTTCTGTTAATTTGGCACATCCCGAACAATCAAGTTTACAGAGATGCTTTAGATTAACAATAGAATTTGGGAGTGATTCGAGATCCCTGCATTTGTTGAGCTGCAGGGATCGAAGATTAACCAAATTGTCAAATGAGGAAGGCAGATCTTTGATAGCCGTTTCTGTTAAGTTTATGTGAGAAAAAGTTTGTGCCGGCTCCGTGATCTCTGGGAAGGTCCTTAACCTTAAGCAACCATACAAATCAAGTTTTCTCAACTTCAATTTGAAAATGGTGCTTGGAAAAGTTTGAAGTGATTCACAGTAGGTAAGGTCTAACTTGCATAGTCTGGTGAGCCTTCCAATGGAAGATGGAATAGTCTCAAGATTCCAGCAACTGCGCAAACTCAGTTCTTGAAGCCCTACCGCTAAATTTTCCATCGTGTCCTCAATCTCGGGGAAATTTTCAAATTTTGTGCAACCACTGAGACAAAGTTTCTTTAGGAATTTCATCTCAGAAAGGTCAAATGGAAATATCGTAAGGGAAGAACATTTCGAGAGATCTATGAAACCTCCGATATCCGTTACTTGTTTTTCTTCATCTGCTTCCCAATATCCGTCAAAACTAATGGAGAAAATTTCACTGTCATAGGATATTAAGAGATTTTCATTTCTAGCAAAGTGCGCCTCTAAGGAAAGTCCAGTTTGCAATTGACGCTCCAGTTTGTCATGAGGGAATATTGGAGCGATTAATGATGACGATGGTGGAGAATAACATATTTGGGTTTGACGGATTGAAAACATTTCAAGATTGCGACACGAGGAAAGAAGAATGTATCCTGATGATCTGGATAGAATATTGCTGGGAATATTTACACTCCTCAAATCTCTACAAGATTCTAAACGTAAACAAGTGAGCTTGTTAAGGAATATGGAAGAGTGAACTTTAATCAACTTTGGACAACCATTCAGAATTATTTCTTCAATATTTGGTGACATGGAAAGGTCTTGTATTCTAGTAAGTTTCTTAGAATAACTCAAGTTGAGCCTTTTCAACTTGGGTAAACTCTGCCACAAAAAGGAAATGAATCAGGTAATAAAGAAAAACTAAAATGAAGCTTATTTACTTTTCTTCAATAAACTCCTACTTACATAATTATCGGTTGAGTTTACGTTAAACAATTACAGTGGCTATGAATTTGATAGTTATTATAAAAATTCACAAAATTTAACATGTTTTCTTTCCTATCTAAGTTTACATCCTAATAATTTCAAGCTGATGAAAGTAATTTATAATAGATGACAATGTAGAAATACTTTATATTATGCATGTATCAACTATTTATCTTTATTTATCTTATCTCGTCTCTCTTCTTTTTTTCTAATAAAATTATATTGTAAAAATTTAAATGAGAATAAGAATAAACTGACAAAGTGAGTTAAAATTGAACTTTAGAAAGATTGTGTGTTAATGTTAAGTGATGCAGACAATATATAAATCCATATTTCGGTGATTTATTAAATACATAATTTATTATAGGTTATATTGAACTTATATGATAATAAAAAAAAATTATTAATTAAGTTGAAGTCTTTAATACATTTAAATTTATTTAATTAAGTGATTGTTCAAATTTTTTAT